>NW_027248278.1:11660934-11960934 GCF_041260155.1 Ptychodera flava
TCTACAAAACTATCATAATGCTAGTTTTGGAGAGGGTCAAAACTGTCTGTGCTCTCACTTTTTGACAATAGTACCTGACTCACTGATTTTGAAGTAACTTTGTGTGAATGACATAAAAAAATCCTAATAAAGGTTGACATATATCAGGCCATGGTCCTGAATACCTGACTATATCCATTGCAATTTCTGTATGTATATCATTATTTCGCTATACTTAATGTGTTTAAGTGTTCCCCTATACCCCACCATACAACTAGTTTTCCAAATGTTATCTTTTTCTGATCATTTCTTCAATCACTGTACAGTATTGTAAACATAACTTTGCTGGGCGATAGACTATTATCAAATGGGTGACAGATGATGAAAATCCCCTTGATTCAAATACCTCTTTTATCAAACGGCGATTAGAAGGCGCGTTGTTAGCACGTATATTGTCCTTTGCTAAATGAACTCCTCTCATCGTTTTCTTGGCAACAGCATATGTTGTATTATTTTATTTTTTTATTTTATGACACCTCTCTTCTCTAGACTGGGAAGAATAAAACGATACAGTGGAATATATATCGAAATATATTGACTATTCAGGCATATTGACATTTTAACACCTAATTGACTGATTACAAAAGGAACAGAATTATACAATCAAAAGGGAATTATTAAGAGAGCCAGCTGTAGCAGTAACATCCTACAACAACATTTAGTGATCTCTGCATCGTTTTTCAGCAGAGCAAACATGATTCCAGAATGGGTTTTCACCCTTTTTCCTCCAATCCCGATTTTGCAATGTTAGAGTGTTGCACTGTTTATCCGTACTTTCTTCAGTATTGACGTCATATAAATAGATGGCTCAAGATAAGACACTGATCTATTTCTCAATACAGTTGCAAAAGGTATGGGAAGGCGAATAAACAGGGTTACATCAGCACGCGGTGATTTAGCCTTGAGAATAGTGAGTTTTTTTAGATATGACACTGACATTCAGTTTTAAACTTACTAGAATGACTGGAGCAGTCATTCTACAAACAAGTTTGGGCGTCCGATCCCCTCCTTCGTAAACTAAATATTTCCCGGCCACGATAGTGCCTCGTTTCATAGAAATTGCCTAATATTCAAAAAAATGAGATTCAAACTTAAAATACAACATCTCATGTATGTATGTATGTATGTATGTATGTATGTATGTATGTATGTATGTATGTATGTATGTATGTATGTATGTATGTATGTATGTATGTATGTATGTATGTATGTATGTATGTATGTATGTATGTATGTATGTATGTATGTTTGTGTGTTTGACTTGATATATATACATAATTTATATTTTACCTTTTGTTTAACCTTTGTTACGGGGATCTCCTTTGACCTTTGACCGCTTTCTAACAATATACTTTCGAATAAGTTTAGCGGAACGACAGCCATGTTTAGTCTCAAGTTTGCAACAGCTTTAACTGTTGTTTTGGAAGGCATGAGAAGTGATAATTTAAATTCTTATGCACATTATCAGCGGAAAAAAAGTGGTTCACATGTAAATAAAACAAGTCAGCATTTCAAGAAAGGAACTAAAAGTAAATATATCGGGTTCGGCAACGCTTAAGGGAGATTCATAATTTCTGTCATTCGAAAGGGATAAAGTGGGTATATTTCAAATCCTCCTAGCAGCTAAATTAATCTTGTGACATATTGATTTTTTGTCGTAATCTCATCCTCACATATAATTCTTACTGTTAGAGAAAAATAACTATGATTGTTGGTAAAACATTTAGTGGCTCGATCACCCTTAAGTAAGGTGAATAAGAAATTTCATCACCGACACCTGCAATATTGCTAAATGCACATGTGCATGTCTCCTTCCTAGATGCAGCCATCTTCATATCAGCCGGATACTCTAACTGGTCAGATTTTGTGAGAGATAGGAGAGACTCTGAAGAAAAGGTCACATACAACATCCGAACACTTGCAGGAATACCCGATGAAGTCGACAATAAAATTATCTGATGGAAGATAAAAGTATAGTTGTTCAATTAGTAGTAATGATATAGTATGCAGGAACATCGATCGGATAGTTTGTCTTCGTGAAGTTTGCTGAGCAGTTGTTGTATAGTATCCCGGGATGTTTTGCGTGTACAGAAATTGTTCTATGATGTTTTAAATGAGGTATAATTTTTTTGAATAGATTCAAGTTAATCGTGCTCGACGTTTCCCCGAAAAGATTCGCGAAACATTATTTCCATCCTCCATTGCCACGATCACATTCAGGCCAAAGGGCCGCATCTTAGCCTGGCCAACGATTGATATCAGGACAGAATAGTCACATATAGTTCACACTATTTGGATCACCTGCCCTATGTCACTTATCGGCCTCAAGGCTGAAAGTTAGGGCGTCAGTGGACCCAGGATGGGTTTAAATCGCCGAAACACGTGTTAAGCCCGGTCTAAATTTTATGTCGCCCATCAACCAACCCATTACAAACAACATAAATTTGACCAATGAAGGGCCGACCAAATCCGCATTACTTATTTTGAAAACTGGACAGACTTCAAGGCAGCCGAGACTTTGTAGTGTGAGCGTACTATATATTTCCCCTATACCCACTTCAAATAGGACAACTCTCACTGCCTCTTTTCTAATGACTAGAATTCAATTTACGTCTTTCCAGTACACCATTCTCTCTCTCTCTCTCTCTCTCTCTCTCTCTCTCTCTCTCTCTCTCTCTCTCTCGCTCGCTCCTCAAAGCTATCACCACAAAATGGGGCCATTAGTTAGAAAAGAAAACTACAAAAACAAAAAAGGAACCTAATTAGTCACTTACAAGCAAATCCTCTAGCTGATCTCTGGTTCTATAGCCTATATTATTTTTAACTGTCTTATTTCACGAAGTCGACTTATTTACATAAAATGTAATGTCTTTTGTGCCAGATTTCAGATTTCTCCAAAGTTGAAGTGGGATAATATAAAATATATTGGCCTCTACGGCAGATTTAGCGAAGTTTCCTGGGGAATAATTTGCTTCCATTGTAAAGAACCTCACTTCCTGTAAGGCAATTCGTTCTCATGTTAAGAAACAGGTAATTGCAATATTAATAAAGGTAAAACTTAACAATAGTAACAACTTAACTAACAATAGTTATCTAACAAAAGATATCAATAACATAACAAAAACATCCGTAAAATATATCGACAATAAGATTACTTTTAAAACAATAGTGATATCAATAACTATACATCAAACAGTGATAACAGTTAAAAATCAGTATTTTTCTCCTTACTATCACCAACAATTTTGTTAATGATGAATGGAAAAAGGAAATAGCATAATCATAACAACCATGTAAATATGACGCCTAGATAGATAATACTTATTGAAACTACTCCGTAATACAGTTTTCGGATTCCGTTACTCTGCAACATTTGTATCCTACAACCATAACTAAGAACACAGAGCGCCATTCCTCATTAATAAGCAAGACGTCATAGACTCTCCACAGGATGTCGATCAAATGAGAATCCTCAATTGTAAGGTGGTGGTTTATTTATACGTACGCATAATCACATGAACCTACATTATGATTGTTTCGATCTACATTGAAACCTGTAACCATAAAAGTCGACAAGCAATCTGTGGTGCTATCAATGAAATTAAAGCCATTACTCTAAGATAGTATAATCCCTGATGGCACCGAAATAATGCCAGTTTATCAAAGGTATATAGTCACCTGTAATCTAAATATGCCCATAAATGGTCAAATGGGCGTTCCTTGGTATTCAAAATGCCCGTGTGAGGGCGCTGTTTTTTAGAAAGCACCCACCCGCCTAAAATCTGTGATTGGTTAGATTTTCTCTTTCAATGGTAACTGTGGCAAAATTGGAACAGATGACAGTATACCTTTAAGGGTCCAAACTATCTATACTGTCATTTTATGGAAGAGTACCTGACTCACTCACACACTTTGCAATTACTGTATGTTAATGACATGAAAAAAGAAACAATACGATGGTTGCCATATATCAGGATATGCCCCTGGATACGTGACTGGTACTCATCGCAATTTCTTAATCATTCATCTGCTACACATGCCTTTCGGTGTTTTCTACCTCTCCTCACGATTTACTTTCCTACCCTCCCCCAATATGTCATATTTTCAAATAAATATTGCCCAGTGTTATCTTTTTCTGGTCATATCTTCAAACTCTGCGCAGCATTGGTTCAGCCGTAAATATGACTTTTCTGAGCTACAGTGTTGTGTAGGTCACTCTCCCTTGCCCCGAAATGACTAGTTAGTTAATCCAAAATGGTCTAAAACGTTCTGAAGGTCATGTTTACTACAAGTGAAGATAATTTTGGAGCCGTAATTAGCATATCAACGGAAAGTCTAGAATATTTTAGTGTTCGCTGGAGAGCTTCTTTTCATTGAAAGTACTGGACGGTACGGAGTTTAGTAAGACTTTGGGATTCCACTTTGGGACCTTCGCGCTAGATTTGGTCTCTGAACTCTGCGCGATTCACATCTACATCAAAGCTGAGCTTTGTAACTCTTCACATTCTTCTGCAACATCCTTACTAGTTTTTGGTTTTAATAAATTTATTTAAACAAAATCGCTGACCTCACCACCTTATTCTGTCGTAACAATTGACTATTGTAAAATTGGTGACAGATGACGACAATTCTCCTTATTGAAATACCTATCTTGTCAGACGGCAATTTGAAGGCGCGAATTGTTAACGTATATAGTCCTTTGCGAAATGAATTATTTCCATCATTTTCTTGGCAACGGCATATTATATATTGTGTGGGGCTTTATGCGTTGTGACAGCTGTCTTCTTTAGACAAAAAAGAATATTTCGATACAGTAAATCTAGACTATGATAATATCATAGAATGTGAATTATCTAGACATTGTTGAAATGTTAACAGCCGATTGAATGATTACAAAAGAAAAAAACCCAAAATTGTACAATCAAACGGGAATTATATCTAAAAGAGCCCGATGTAGCAGTAACATCCTACAACGACATTTAATAATCTCTGCATCGTTTTTCAGCAGAGGAAACATGATTCAAAAATTGATTTTCACCTTTTTCCTTCTGCCCAAATTCTTGAAATGTTAGAGTGTTGCACTGTTCATCCTCTCTTTAGTATTGACGTGATATAAATAGATGGCTCAAGGTAACACACTGATCTATTTCTCAATAAAGTTGCAAAAGATATGGAAAGGCGAATAAACAGGGTTACATCAACACGCGGTGATTTAGCCGTGAGAATAGTGGGTTTTCAGATATGACACTGAGGACATTCAGTTTCAAACTTATTAATGTTAGGTACCGTTCAGTTTTTACGGCCGGGGGGGGGGGGGCCCGGCAAAATCCAGGGGGGGGGGTCATCATAATTTTGGAATCCGCAAAGGGGGGGTCATCGCTTTTTCACTGGTAGGAAAGGGGGGGTCACCACATTTTCAAAAACATAATACCAACAATAAAGTTCACTTTATGCCATGGCCATGATCGACCCTCTTTACCGGCGGCCCACTACAATAAATATACATTATGTATTACCCATGACCCTCTTAACGGGCAGACGCCTTTGGCGGCCCACTTCAATTAGGTTTACTTCATGCAATGGCCATGATTTACCCTCTTTACCGACGGGCCGCCTTCGGCGGCCCACTACAATAAATATACATTATGTATTACCCATGACCCTCTTAATGGGCAGACGCCTTTGGTGGCCCACTCCAATTAGGTTTACTTCATGCAATGGCCATGATTGACCCTCTTTACCGGCGGGCCGCCTTTGGCGGCCCACTACAATAAATATACATTATGTATTACCCATGACCCTCTTAATGGGCAGACGCCTTTGGTGGCCCACTCCAATTAGGTTTACTTCATGCAATGGCCATGATTACCCTCTTTACCGACGGGCCGCCTTTGACGGCCCACTACAATAAATATACATTATGTATTACCCATGACCCTCTTAACGGGCAGACGCCTTTGGCGGCCCACTCCAATTAGGTTTACTTCATGCAATGGCCATGATTGACCCTCTTTACCGGCGGGCCGCCTGCGGCGTCCCACTACAATAAATTGACTTTATGTAATACCCCACGGCAATCTTACCGTAAAATTCCCAATTGAAGCCGCGGCTTGTATTAGAAACATTTTTGAGGGACCCCTGGGATCACGCACTGAATAATGGTAATGGCCGCGCGCCTTCAGCAGCCCTGTCAAGTAAAGTCTACTTTATGCAATAGCCATGATCGACCCTCTTTACCGGCGTGCCACCTTTGGTGGCCCACTAGAATAAAGTTGACTTTACGTAATGGCCCATGACCCTCTTAACCGGAGGGCTGCCTTTGGCGAACCACTCCAATAAAGTTTACTTTATACAATGCCCATGGACATGAGTTGTCTATGGAAATGAAGTTAAAAATTGCCTTACAGTCGTCCTAATTAACAGACGTTTCAATGGATGTGGCTGAGAAGTTTGTGCACTGGCATAAATAAAGTGCGCCGCGTACCGGAGTTCAAATCCAAACCATGCGGGTAAATTTGACATATGGGTTTTGGTTATTTTTCAGGGGGGGGGGGTCATCAATTTTTTTCGTCTGACAAAGGGGGGGTCATCTTTTTTTCACAAAAAATGCAGGGGGGTCTATATTTTTTTGAACACCGGCGACAAGATTTTGCCGCCCCCCCCCAGGCCGTAAAAACTGAACGCTCCCTTACTGAAGCAGTCATTCTGCAGACAAGTTTGGGCTTCCGATCCCTTCCTTCTTAAACTGATTTTTTTCCTGTCTAAATAGTGACTCGATTCAAAGTAAGTTGCATTATATTCAAAAAACGAGTTTCAAACTGAAATACAGCATCTCGTGTGTGTTTATATGTATGTATGTATGTATGTATGTATGTATGTATGTATGTATGTATGTATGTATGTATGTATGTATGTACCTTTTGTTTAACCTTTGTCACGGGAGTCACCTGTATCGAAAGTTAGAATGGGGGGGGGGGGGTCAGCGACTTCTGACATCCACAAAAATAATCCATCCCCGGGCAGAAGAAACTGACCAGACCCTTAGAATGAATCACGGAAACAAGCAACAGTGGAGCTGGTGAAGTCAATAATGTGTCAGCTGTACATTCTTTCACGTGAGTACGATGATGAAACCAAACATACTTAGACCGCTTTTAACAATGGACTTTCGAATAAGTTTAGCGGAACGACAGCCAGGTTTTGTCTCAAGTCTTTTCTCTCTCTCTCTCTCTCTCTCTCTCTCTCTCTCTCTCTCTCTCTCTCTCTCTCTCTCTCTCTCTCTCTCATATTTAGACTGACAATAGATTCTGCATTGATTTGCTGTCAATAACTAAAAAGCGTTCAATAACAAAATGTAGACAACACAAAGACAGAAAGATGAACAAAGATACATAATGGACAAAAGTGGACTTTTATTTATTTATTTATTTATTTATTTATTTATTTATTTACTTATTTATTTATTTATTTATTTATTTATTTATTTATTTATTTATTTATTTATTTATTTATTTATTTATTTATTTGACGGGTCAACAGGCCCAAAGGCCCAATAACAGACTCCGAGAAAATATCTACAAACAAACAAACAAGCAAAAAGTACAATATCAACAAACATAATAAAAACTAAAAATACAATATGCACAGAATGAAAACAGAGAAAGGACCCTAAGAATAAAAATATCTTAACACAAACGTCTTAAAAGTAGTACTAGGGTAAAAATTATCCACAGAAATGCTATTACATAGGGTAATAGACCTTGGGATAAAAGCATATTTTCTAAGATTCAACCTGCAACATGGAACTTGAAATAAAGACGGGACCCTGAGGCATCTTAGTGGTGCATAAAATGGCAATTGATATAAAAGATAGGGACAAGAAAATCTCCCTGAAACTATTCCGTTTAAAAGTCAGATTTAAAACCTTCCGCCGAAGCGAGAGAGAGGGGAGATTAAAATGTATACAGGACTGTTTGTGATCACTATTATAGTACCCAATAAACTTCAGACACATATATTTCAGAAAGCTTTTTTGAACTTTCTCTACATGGTCACTCAAATATTGACAGTTTGGAGACCATACCACAAAGCAGTACTCTAATCTGCTTCTTACTAAGATACATACAAGGATGTCAGAGCTCTCGGAGAAGAAAATGTATTACACGATCTCTTTATCAAACCGAGCATTTTGAAAGCTCGTGTACAAATGTCTTTAATATGCCTTTTAAATGATAGATCAGAAACTAATATAACACCCAAGTCTTTGATCTCACACACTCTCTGTAACAGACAACCATCGATAGAATAATCGTACAAAATAACATTTATCTTGTTGATGAAGGAAATAACATTGCATTTCAGAATATTACGGTTTAGCTTCCATAAAGTACACCACTTAACAACCCTTAACAAATCCTCTTGTAACAGGGTGCAATCGCCTATAGAAGGAATTTCGCGAAAGAATTTAGAGTCGTCAGCTTACATACTGATTTGGCTGTGAAGAAGGACATTGGAAAGGTCGTTAATGTATAAGACAAAAAGCAGGGGTCCTAAAATTGCACCCTGAGTCATCCCTGATAGGACATGGGTGCTAAAGGATGATTTACCATGAATTATAACACTTTGATATATGTCTGTAAGATAAGATGTAAAAAGTTTAAGATGTGGACCACACAGACCGAATGAACTGAGTTTATGACAGAACAGCTTGTGGTTGACAGTGTCAAAGGCCTTAGCAAAGTCAATATAAATGCTGTCGACTTGCTTCTTGGAGTCAAGAGACTTAGAAAGAAAATCATTGAATCATTATCATATACCTACATTCACGTGCCTGTGTAAAGCTATGGGAGAAAGAGCCCTCAGATCCGTGCTTTTTTATACGTATCACGCCTCGGCCCGGTGCCCAAATATGGGCAATCGCGTACATTTCTCAACTATCTCACTTCTGGTTACTACGCGCGTTGCTATCCGCAAACGTTCCATTCGTACACAAAGCCAGCGCGAGATTAGGAAAACGTCTGGCACAAGACCACTAATTCACTTCACGAAGATAGTTCGGAAGAAAAATAGTGCAGACCTTGAAGTTTTGATACCTGCATGGATGCTTGTTTAGCTTGAACTTTAATGTCAAGATTTTTTATAAAGATATTTTTCTGCCTGAATCAAAATGCAGACTGTTGTGAATAATGGCGGAAGCATTCAGTGGTAATATGAGGAGTTCTAGGAGCCATAGAAATCATAACAATTAGCCTGAATTTTGTCAAAAACACCATTGAGGGCGCTATTTTCATCGCGATCTCAAAATTTCCGTTGAATTGCCCACACGAAAAATTCATTAGTAGTCAAGCTGACATTGACCTATCACCTGTTAAGAGGATTCGTGCCGCTGAACGTTTCAAAATAGGAAAATCGAGCTCAACGCTACTGTGGTGGCCTATGGGAAATTAATTAGTGGTCTTGTGCCGTCTGCTCGCTCAGATCGTAGTTGCGCGGGGCGACAGTGGAGCGGCGCAGGTGACATGGGCTTTTATTTCTAAATTCTAGTGAAATCCTGTGTATACTAAGTGCGTGCCTGTTCAGTATTATTTGCAAGAAACTGACATCACGCTTTTGTCCTTCTTACACCTCGATTTCAGCCTTGATCTCTGTTGGTCACGTAAAAGTACGGATGTTGCTTTGCGCGTTCTAGAATTCTGCAGATAAACAAATGACGTCATTACGTATGTCAATCCGCGACGGGAAGCGGCCACCGTATTTATGACAAACTGACACAATTGGCCATGAATTTTTGATATCGCACGCATTTTTATCTCCTAAACAATGTTGAATATTATGTAAACTACATATTTATCATTCCATAAGGTATGTGATAAAACCTTTACGGCCCTGATACGGCTTTTGCGGCCCTTGGTCGTACAGCTACGGGCCCTCGCACGCTCGGGCCCTTCCGTACGACCTCGGGCCGCAAAAGCCATATCAGGGCCGTAATGCATATAGGAATATATTTATTATGAAGAGAAGTATGCGGTAAATACTGTTAGAATTCCTAAGTTTATATTTGTATGAGTAATAATTGTAATAATATATATATATATATATATATATATATATATATAATATATATATATATATATATATATATATAATATATATATATTGTGTATACATTTCCATCTGGTATATCTCTTAAATAAGCGTGAATATGGACATTAACTTATACATTCGGCCCCTCTTACGAAATGATAAGTACGGCCACTATATCCAAATGCCAATGCCTGCGCAACCACTCGATCGATCACTGCCTAGAACATTTGAATGCTTGTGCGATTTCTATTTTGACCAATTTGTTTGGTGGGTCTTATAACTTTAGTGAAGGGTTTAGGTTATTTTCACACATGGAAAAAATACATATTTAATGTCACACATTAAAGCCTATGATTGACATCTACCATGGTACTGAACTAAAACGTAAATGTCCTGGAAATTGTAAAAACATGTGTCGACATTTTAATATTTAAATTAATCGGCCTGTAAGAGTTTTACAACACCTCCCGTGAAGTGGAATGGCCAAACAGCGGAGGAGTACCATTAAGTGATATGGTTGCCATCATTCCTTAGCAGCAAACTTTTTATGAATACGGCGCAAGCAAGGAGAAAGCAAGGTCGATTTCTGAGTCAAAACCGAACTCTAAGTCGTTCTGCGGAACTGCATCCAGCGCTGTCTATTTAAAGGCGGAGCCTCCCTTTAAAAAGACGCGAAGATACGGCGGCGTTCATTGTGTAAGTGGACACCAAACAGGCAACACGCGGGGACAAGTTCCAGAAAATGTCACTTTTTAGTTTGCTCCGGCCGCAAAAACGCAGACAGACTGCCAAGCGGTCAGCGCGAAACTGCTGCCGATCAAACTCTGTGGTTATATTCAAATTCTAACGCAACTGAGAGACAATTTTCTAGGAAATTCGAGCGTTGGTGGTGGGGAATCAGTGACCGTTGGCGATTTGAACCCCCCGTCAATCAAACGATTACATTAACTCTGTTTGCAGGATTAGCAAAAGGTGACAAAGTTGAGATCAATTTGTTTAATTAATTTTGATTAATGTTATAGAAATCAAACATCGTACTGGCCAAGTGTTTGACTGGGAGGAGTACTCCACTAATGCGAGAACCTGGGATTGAAAATTGCGGCGTTAATGTTATCAGTTTTTCTTTGCAGAAGTCGACTGGCCTACATGTTTCTACAGGTTGCTTTGCTGTGTTTGTTCAATTGTTATGATTCGATTGAGTGCACCTAACTGGGGGTCCCTATGGCTATGCAGGTAGGTTTTTGGATGAGAAGTCATCGGAGTCAGTAAATTGGCATGTAAAAGACAGAAAAAGAACCCATTAGAAAACCCACCAGTATCGCGATGGCTATGGACTCGGACCTACAGCTATGTGCACTCATGCGAGTCACAACACGTGTGACATAACATAACAAAGTCTCATTTTGAGAAAATAATGTATCGATTACCGGTTATTGAAATCTAAACTTTATGCATAATCAATACATTCTAAGCTTAAGCAAGACACTTTACTCCCCATTGCTCTCATCCTGTCATTGGGCAATGCCTGTTGCATGTCTATGTATCTGTTTGGCACTTTTAAACATTTAATCATTGTGTGTTTTGGTTATTCGTGCCATAATTAAAATTTGAAACAGAAAATAATTTTTTAACAGGTAAGCGAAATTTCAAATAGTAGAGCGAAGAACGTCTAGTAGAGAAATTTTAAACAGCAGAGTGAAATTTCAAATAGTAGAGAGAAATTCCAATAGAGAGTAGACAGAAATTTCAAACAGTAGAAAAGTTTTAAATAGTAGAGACAAAATTTCAAACAGCAATGCGAAAGTTTAAATAGTAGAGAGAAATTGCAGTAGAGACAGATTTTAAACGGTAGAGAGGAATTTTAAACAGAAGAGAGAAATTTCAAAAAGTAGAGAGAAATTTCGAACAGAAGAGCGATTCAAAGATTTAACAGTAGAGAGAGTTCAAACATTGGAGAGAAATTTCAAACAGAAGAGAAATGTCAAACAGTAGAGCGAAATTTTATGCAGAGAATTGTCGTTTCTTTCGTTGTCGTTTACATCCTAGGCGGCATTGTCGGTTCTCCTAGGTAACTTAACTGGCAACAAATTGAATAACGGAACGAAATAAAAACGCATCAGCCACATATTAAACGCACAAGCTGTCGTTTTACTGCTGTCATATTAATGTATAAAAACTTGTTGGGGTGTAGTCATTGCGTGTTTATTCATGTTATTAGTTTACCGAAATTCACGACAGTTCGCTCAAAATTGGCGATTGCTACTGAAAAGACAGCATTGTATTACAGTGATAAAAAGAGGATGTTGCTCGGTCGTGGTCAACAACGTTTTTGTCTCTGGTTCATGTTTTTCACTTTCATCTTTGCGGCCTTCTTGTATACAAAGAGGCCAGCCTGGATTCAAGAAAGTCAGAAATATCAAAGCGAAACAGGAAAACAGGTAACTAAATAATAATATAGCACAAAACTTTAGAGATTAATGGATGAGCCAGAGCGTTTTGTACTCTCGGTTCCGCGTATAGTTATTTTCTTAATAGAGATATGGCAAAATTCGCTCCGATACTCGTTGCCGAGCATTTCAGATTCTTCCAAACCCGAACAAGAGAATTCCTTACATTTGGTAGTTTTTCTTTATCGTTGAATTGAGGATCGCGACGTACAGCAGGGAAATGTAGGTATCTCATCTTGTATTTGTGCTTCAACCAAATACGATATCGATAGAACAAAATGTCACGTATTTTGAAAGAGTAGTTCAAGTGTTACTATCATATCATGTCATTCCTATCAGATAGTCCTTCAAACATAGCTCTTACTAAAGTGCCAAGAGTCCGGCTTTGTCCTGCATTGTAGTACTTAGTCAAGTCGTATATGTATATTAACGTTTACATCAAGTTCCATTGCTAGAAATTCTTCATATCATGAAACGCAGCCATTTGTAGTTTCAAATGTTTGTCTTCTTTTGTGATGAGGGAAAAACGAACGTCGGTTGTCTATCTAAAAAAATGATAATTCTGGAAGTAGTACAGATTATGATCTAGCTGTATTTATTGAATTCTCAGAGGTTTGTTTTGATTTGAAATGCCAGATCAGTTTTCATTCCGTTGAATGTCATCAGAAATATTCCCCTTTATGTTTTACACATTATTGCATCATTGCGGGCAATTCGTTTGGCTGTACAGTTTATTGGGTAAATGATACAATTTCACATATTTTACTCATACCAGCCTACATGTGACATAAGCATGACTTGATTTATCGCGTTTGTTTGTTTTTACCCTTTTCCCCAGCAGCCAATGGAAGCGAGAGCGGACGATGATCGAGGGAATGATGATGTTCCTCCCACAAAACATTACCCTGCGAAATCCCGCAAAGATTTTCTCACCAATACGCCAATGGATACCGCACTAGACCTACAACCAAGCCCTGCTGTGCAATTAAAAGTACCAACAACCAGTTCCTCCTCTGACGGTTTCACTGATCGAGACAGAGCGCCAACTCGCTATCTATTGCCGATGAGGGACGTTCTTGGCGGTGGCGCGAATTCCCAGTACCAGAGATTCAAAGTAGCTGCCAGATTCGCTGTCCTGACAAATAGAACTCTGGTCATGACGCCATTCTTCCTAAATGGGGGACATGTTATCGGATTCTCAAAAGAACGTTTGAGATCATTCGAGAGCACTTTTGACGTGAAAAAAGTGGAAGAGTTACTGCCATTAGCAACTATTGACCAATTTGTACACGATTGTAACGATAAAGTGCCAAGGGTAGTTTTGTGGCACGTGAATGAGCTACATTACGAAAGCACCAGAATAGATTTTTTTCAAGATTTACTGGGTATCAAATTTCAAAAGTTAGAGGATGTGCAGTGTCTACAACACGATGTCAGCTTCGAAGAAGCTGGATCTGAAACTAAGGACGAAGCTTGTTTGGCATTCTCTATAGACGGTCCTTTTGTTCTACAGAAAAGTCGGTGTCAAGGATGACATAGCAAGGACTGTAGACAAATGTCTGATACCTGCGAAAGAAATAAGAGTGGCCGTTGACCATTTGTCTGATATGATTTGTCACGGAGAAAGTTACGTCGTGTTCCATTGGCGGAACAGATCTGCAGAAATGCCGTAAGTTGTCCACAGTTCTACCAGTTTGATGTTGCCTGTACGTTGTTGATGTATCAAATAATTAATGTTTGATGTTCCGCTAACATGGTATTATGGTCATGTGGTTAAATCGTAACCATTGTTTCGGCAGAAACAAGGTTAAAACTCTCAGGATTTTGTTTTTTCGTATCAAGTATTGCCACTTATCGGATGGCGTTGTACAAAATTGCTGATCCTATCCTATCCTATCCTACACTACCCTAAGCCTACCCTAGCCTACCCTACCCTACCCTACCCTACCCTATCCTACACTACCCTACCCTACCCTACCCTACCCTACCCTATCCTACCCTACCCTACCCTACCCTACCCTACCCTACCCTACCTATCCTATCCTATCCTACCCTACCCTACCCTGTCATGTCCTGTCCTACCCTACCCTACCCCACCCTACCCTACCCTGTCCTGTCCTATCCTATCCTATCCTGTCCTGTCCTATCCTATCCTACCCTACCCTACCCTGTCCTGTCCTTTCCTACCCTACCCTACCCTACCCTACCCTGTCCTATCCTACCCTATCCTGTCCTATCCTATCCTACCCTACCCTACCCTGTCCTGTCCTGTCCTACCCTACCCTACCCTACCCTACCCTGTCCTATCCTATCCTGTCCTGTCCTATCCTATCCTGTCCTGTCCTACCCTACCCTACCCTACCCTGTCCTGTCTGTCCTATTCTATCCTATCCTGTCCTGTCCTATCCTATCCTACCCTACCCTGTCCTGTCCTGTCCTACCCTACCCTACCCTACCCTACCCTACCCTACCCTACCCTGTCCTATCCTATCCTGTCCTATCCTATCCTGTCCTGTCCTATCCTATCCTATCTTGTCCTGTCCTGTCCTACCCTACCCTACCCTACCCTACCCTACCCTGTCCTGTCCTACCCTATCCTACCCTACCCTACCCTGTCCTGTCCTGTCCTACCCTACCCTACCCTACCCTACCCTGTCCTATCCTATCCTATCCTGTCCTATCCTATCCTATCCTACCCTACCCTACCCTACCCTGTCCTGTCCTGTCCTACCCTCCTACCTACCCTACCCACCCTACCCTACCCTACCCTACCCTACCCTACCCTGTCTTATCCTATCCTATCCTGTCCTGTCCTATCCTATCCTATCAATGTATCTATTCTGGTAAACGTATCTCGCCAATCTCTCACACCAAACAACACAATGACCACTATGAACCAGTTAACGATGCAGCCTCATTATTAAAGAAAGCCGTACTGTATTTTGTCGGCATTGTCAAACAATCCACATTAACATAAATGTTCATAAACTTGTAAGGTTCTGTTATTACTGAATATCTCTTGTGTCACACTAATAAATTCAATTAGCCCGTGGCAGACATTACACTAAAATCAGACCTAAATCAATCAATCTCGAATTTGAAATCACTTTGTTCCGTGTCGAGCTGAGAAATTACTAAAATTTCACGAAAGGCTGAACTGTCAGGGAATTGTGACGTAGTGGATTTTGGCACTGACTTTGTTATTAGTTATTGCATTATTTCTGCAGATGGTGAGTTTAAATGTCCTTTGCGTATTATTTTGAAGCAAAAATCAAACATATAACGTGCAAACGCATTCTACATTTTTGTCATTAGCTCGTGTTAATAATATTCCTCCAGTCAGTTTTCTAGTCCCGCAACCAAAGCGTGGACATTTTTGGGGAATTCCATGGCAAAAAAGTGTAATACAATATCTCCTACAAATTTCGTGTATAAATTTTGTTAAATGTATTTTAAATATCCACATGCATTTGCACAATGTCACATTTAAGTGTACATTATCGAGGTGAGAAAAGAAATTTGAATGGGCCTGGAGGGGCTTGTTTATCACATGCAAATGTCAAGGAAACATACCATTCGTAAGTTCTAATTTTTCTGTTATGCGTTTGAACGGCTTACTCGCTTACCATTCAAAATTATGCATGGACCCAAAACAAACAGTGTAACTACACTGACTTGACCTTCAACAGTTCAATGAATTATTTCAATTTTACAGATGCTTCTTCGGCAGGGACAAGGGAATACCATGCGCAGACCTCCTGAAAGAGATCAGAAAAGTAGCTGAACAAGCATGTGACGCCATTGCTGACCTCATGAAGCGGGAAAACATCAAGTGTATATACGTAGCGTGCCCTCTATGGTCACTGGTATGTACAACAGTTACAGACATAGGTGTCAGTCACTCACTGCAAAACAGGGAATTTCACAGCATTTAGCATTCTGCAAAGGAAGTCGTGTTTTTTAATATTACCAGGAGAAGTGTAAATATGTAAAGCCAGACAGCGCAATTGAAGTTATCAATCGTACCTTTCTATGAAATTTATGCTCTAACTTTACAATGAAGAGCGAAGTATTCTAAACAAACAAATTCATTTCTGGAATGCATAACATACGTTTTCTTCTCCATGAATTAAGCATGCTTTCGGCAAATGACGAAACTCAGAGTAAATGTACTTAATCTTAAAACCTTTCAATTATCTTTCAGGAAATAATAGACATTTTGTCTAAGAGGATACCAAGGAAAGACATTTTTATCTCAGGCGATCTAGACGTCCCTGATAAATTTAAGCGATATTTTGAAGATTATTATATGTTATCGCTCGTTGACCAGGAAATAGCAGCTAGTAAGTTTGTTTGTATAACGTTCAAATTGTTACACTCCTTTTCACAATCGCACTTAACTATTAGATTGTATTGAAGGAAGTAAAATTGACTGTTCTCTTGTAAACATTTGCCTTCTCACGAAAAAGTCATAATTGGAACAATTTTGAAGTATCATTACGCACTTCTTGGGTGTGACGACACTTGCCGTGACAGACTTCTTATCGCCACAATTAAAATGACCTCGATCTTGATTTTCTGTAATAAGGGTATTATCTTGAACCTCGAGCTTGGGTGATGGAAGTTCCGGTTTGGCGGGTAAATTATAGTTTTTCCACAATTACAAGGAATATCATTGAAACCAAGAGAAAAAAGCTAACAATTGTGTTTTGACGGTTAAGTTTCTCTCGATAATTGTCTACAACTTGAAGGTAATGTGTACACAACTTAATGCTCTTGCTTTCGATAGAGTTCAAAGAGCGCCATCTCGAAAATAAAACTGCTCAATATGTTATTTTCCAGGGGCCGCAATTTTTATATCACAGGGATCATCAAACTGGTCGGACTTCGTGAAAGAACTGAGAGATACAAGTGGAAGAGTAACTTATAACATCCGGGAACTAGCCGGTATTCCTGCAGATGTGAATAAAGCTATAATTTGAAAGAAGATTCTGAGTCATATATGTTGGTTGTTGTAAGGTATCGTGTGGAGTCGCACACTTTACCTGTGTCTTTAACTTCGACTGTACTCAGCTGTCTTTCATCACTTTTCCTGTGACAATTTGAACTGATTAGCATATAAATGACCGGACAAGTGAAAGATAGAACTGTCAGTTCTATCAACTTTATTTCAAATTCATTCAATCAATATTTGATTAGGTGGTATGTGCCCTTAAGGCTCCAATCCCCGGATTACTGTGTAAGGGAATACATTATGACCCCTTTAACATGAATGGTAGTTTCGATGGCAGTGATTTTTATTAGTTCAGAGTTGCAATAGGCAGCAACGCAAACACCACAATGTGAATATGTGTGAAGGACCCCATAGCTAGCATCTTATTACATGTTAGTGCAGTCGAAAATTGTGTATACGTAACGTTATAATTCTGAATGCTCTCATTATCTGCATTTTACGGTCTCAAATTGTTAAATACTTCACAACAACAAAATACTGATTTTTTGTATTAGTTTGAACTGATCGTCCTAGTCTGTTCTTGCACCTTAACGTGTTAGCGAAATTTATGCATGTAAGGTGGAAGGCAATGAAATATTTTCAGTAGCTTTATGTTACTCTTGACTTTTGGAAAAACATGTATAACATAATGGCTAATTGCTCAACACAGAATGCAGCCTTGTCATCGAAACGGTTTATTTCTTGTTCCTCATCACTGTATTTAGACACTTTGGATGGGAAGAGACAGCTAAAAGATTACAGTAGTTTTGCATTGAGGGTAGAGTGCATCTCGGGGACAATATTCGGACTCTCAAACTTTTACAATTGTTTCTGTTCTACCATGTGTGGAGGTTCTTTTTAAAGCTCGTAGTGTAAAAAATCTTTCACCGTCCTAATTTTTGAAAAAAAACCGAAAATTTTTCTTTTCCCCATACAGGGATAGCATGGGGACGTTTAAATATTCCACGAGGGAAGTTTGAGCAAAAGTTTAGGTCTTTCACTTTCGAGGCGCATACTATGTTCAACAAATGTAGATTCAAAATCGATGCATCTTTAGTGATGACTTTCGTTCTGAACTTAATTCTTCGAGATTATAACAGCTTGTACTACTGAGATATACAATACCCTTTTGCACACTCACAAAGGGTGTTGATGAGCCTTGGATGACACTGAAAATGACGAATACGAAAAAAATACGACAACAAGTTTTTTGGTGATTCTAATGTCACGAGATTAAATCATGATGGGAGTTGACTTTATTTTGCGAAGCTTTTGAACTTGTACAAATCAAAGTTTAAAAGCTACACTTCAATTTACGCATGTAGGACAAATGCTAAATTGTCATTATACCTCGCTTGGTTCTAGTTTATGAGTGTAGTCCTTTGTGTCACTTTAAAGGTATCTATCTATCTATCTATCTATCTATCTATCTATCTATCTATCTATCTATCTATCTATCTATCTATCTATCTATCTATCTATCTATCTATCTATCTATCGATCTATCTATCTATCTATCTATCTATCTATCTATCTATCTATCTATCTATCCATCTATCTATCTATCTATCTATCTATCTATCTCTATCTATCTATCTATCTATCTATCTATCTATCTCTCTATCTATCTATCTATCTATCTATCTATCTATCTATCTATCTATCTATCTATCTATCTATCTATCTATCTATCTATCTATCTATCTACTGTATGCCTGTCTATCTGGATATTAATTATATATTTCAAATAAAAAACTGTTTATAAAGAGCATTGTATCACTTAAGTTTTTTCTGTCAGTTATTCTTTTTTTGCCAATGGAAATTTTCAGTGGATATTGTAGTAGATCTTTCGACTAATATTTCTCCGTTTGGTGAATTATTTCCAAGATTGTGAGAGCACGGTAAAAGAACCTACATTTCTTTCATTTAGATGGAAACATTTATCACGATGTTATTTTGATGGTGTAGTACGCGCGATGACGTCTTTGAGAGACAGAAGAATATTCGGTCAAAACATATCTACCGAATGTAGGTTATAGGATTGTATAATAGCCACACACTTTGATAACCAGAGTACGTTACTAAGAAGTGGGATACATTTTTCCACGTTATTAAGAAACTAACACGTCTTGAGCCTTTTGCAAACTCTGCGCATATAAAACGTTAACTACCTTTTCCAACACTGCAAAATGACTTGCCGAAGTTTCAATTAAAAATCTTGCACTCTTGGTCGAGAGAAGGCGACTTATAAACATCCTTAAAAGTCTTTTACCACTGACTATAATATTTGCAGTACTGGAAATAAAAATGGAAAATACTGAATTGTCCTTGAAATGTAAAAAAAACTGGCACTTTATATCCTTAATGCATCGGCAGCGTTCGTAAATCAATTAAAGGGAGGTAGAGTCATCGAAACTTCACTCAAGGGTACTATACGAACAATACCAACATCATACGCAAGATACTTTGGCGATTCATGAAAGATAAAACACGTTTTTGATAATGTACATCGTAAACTTAAAAATTTGCAGCTATGTTGACGCGATGCACCTAAATATCGTGAATGAAATACTTTGCACATGCGCCGTTGGGACAACCTCTCCCTAGAAAACATAATTTTGGAGTACAACCACGTGTCGATACTTTACGAGATTCAAAAGACATGGAAGAAGTTTGTCGACCAACGAAAGCAAGGAATAAAATATAATTTCACAACAAGAAAACAAAGTCAATGGGTCTGTTCGAGGGATTCACTATTTAATATTCATTGCTACTTTTCTTAAAAAAGACGCCATGAAAATAGTTTATTCTATATTCTGAAGATTTCCTGTAACCATTTGTAAAAACTGCATTGTTTGATATGTCTCATCACAAGACGATGAATATGTTAACGAGCAGCCACAATGCTTTTATTTGTCGGAGATTGTATGATTATGGCATTGGAAAAGTAACATTTTCTGAAAATTTTAACAACAAGTGTCGTCAAATTTAGCGTTAGTTTGGATTAGGCAGCCAGTATGCCCTGATTTCGAAGCCCCTCAGAGGTAGGAAAGTTATGATTGACGCTATTGATAATCATTTACGGCCTATGTCTGTCGCAAATCCTGTGTGTATTGTCCTGTCGGCCTATAACTTTATACATTTGACTGGCTCTTTTCGGACCCTTGACCCAGCACTTCATCAAAGTTGAGCCCGAGGTAGATGTCACATGAGCGCTTTGTTGAGATGACAAAATTCAAGTGCATAACTTTTATGATTAAGGGCGTTTTAGGCGATTACAAATTACGAATACTGTTCACCTTACATACTGCTGTTATGGTGTGTCGTTGACGCTTGGAAAGGGTAGGAGAAATTATGATTATATTTATGTAGCTATGAGTGGCATAAATTGATGAAGCCTATAAGTAATATCCATGGCAACTTCACATGATGCGTGGACAGTTCCGTATTGTTATACGCCAGTTTGCAAAACTCAAGAACCAGAACAATAAAAAAAATCAATATTTGAAATAGGGATCAAACGAATATCGCCTATGTGAGATTGCTTGTGATAAGAAAAGTGATGAAATAAAAATAAAATTTCATTGAAAGCGTCCAAAAAGATATTGAAATGGTGTCAGCATCTTGTTAGGTTACATTTAAACTATCATTTTCTTGCTGCCATCGAAGTTGATGTACGCCGAGAACAGATTTACCGAGCGTATCCTCTGATTGTAAGGCAAATTCAAAGTTAGCTATATTAATAAGTCGATGTAAACCTACTATCTCTTATTAACATCAACGAAACAATCATGTAAAGGTCGTGGGATAATATGGTGTCAAATTGCAAACATATAATATCATTTATATATGAAGAGATCATCATTGCAATTGTTTACTCGTCATTCCTAGAGATAGAAGTATTGCGTGTGCAAAAACGTGATGATGTTAATGAACTCGCCAACGTTATTTTGTCGTGTTTGAGATATTCTTAGATTTCCTTTACATAGCGAAAAATACACGATTTTAGATTTAAAAACAAGCTCCCACTTAATTGCACGAAGATTGGGCAGTGTGCCAATACTGCAAAATGAAGTCTACCGTGTGCAAAAGTTATTGAAACATTAGGCAGACAATATTGTTACTATGCGACGGTCATCGCAGTTTTTATTGACAAGGCGTGGTTGCCAAGCTCGTGTTTATTAAATGCCAATCTGTTCCCCATACGACTTACTGTAGCTTTTTATGAAAATTTGTAAAATATTGGTATTACATGTTTGCAATTGCGAAGGCAAAGTTGGTTTCTACTGAGACAAAGCTATGTTGTCACGAAGGGGCTGTTTAAGTTCTCCTCAGTTGGGTGTATTGTTCATTTTAGTTGCCGTAATTTTGTTATACGCAGGCAGGTCACCTTGGATGTACGAAAGTCAGAAGAATGGTAGCGAGCTCAGAAAAGAGGTAATGAAAAAATGTTTCTAAAGTAATGCTGGAGTGTTTGTAGTTGTATTTAAATTTGTCACATATGTTTTGTAGTATGAGATCATTTAATATCGTAATCTTTCCCTGACAATTTAAAACACATGCGCAGAAACACAGACACACAGACAGACAGACAGACAGACAGATAGATAGATAGATAGATAGATATATCAATCAGTAGGTCAATTAGTAGAAATATTATTAGAAATTAGTAGAAATATAGATATATTGAGATAGATAGATAGATAGATAGATAGATAGATAGATAGATAGATAGATAGATAGATAGATAGATAGGTAGATATATAGATAGATAGACAGATAGATAGGTTGGTAGGGCGCATGAACATTCGTATGCACGGATGATTCTGTATATATACGTATTTTCGTGTATATTCATACATACATACATACATACATACATACATACATACATACATACATACATACATACATATATTGGATGCCTTGTACTTGACTGTTTGCAATTTCGACTACAACTACTGTATCTTTTCTTTATTCTAAGCCTATCGAAATGCACGTCAGTCATGACAGCGGACACTTTGAAGATGCTGTCGTCAAGCACAACCAGACTACACAGAAGAATAGGATTTTGACTAAACCACCAATGTCGACGATAGAAGAGGGCGCGCAGTCAAACTCTGCATTACATTCTAAAGCAACGACAACGAGTTTTTCTAACTTCGGTCACAATAAAGACAGAAACCCGACTCGGTATCTGCTGCCAATGAGGTCAGTACTCGGCGGAGGTTCGAATTCCCAGTATGAAAGGTTCAAAGTCGCCATCGCCTTCGCCGCCTCGACAAACCGCACTTTGGTCTTGACCCCTTTCTTCCTGCACGGAGGTCACGTTCGCGGCTACAATGACGAACATATGAGGTCTTTCGATGTTACATTCGATGCCGAAGAATTAGAAAAACTATTACCTTTATCAACGATTGAGCAGTACAACCAGGACTGCAAAGCTCACAACACGAAAGCCGTGGGATGGGATATTCACTATGAACCATACGAGCAGACCAGAGAACAGTTTTATTTTGATGTTCTGGGTATCAAGCTCCCGACAATTTATGATGTGAAAATCCTGGAACATGACAAGACCTTTGATGAACTTCGTGCAGACACAGAGAATGAACAGTGCGTGGCCTTCTCTGTGGACGGACCGTACATATTGCACAGAACACGTCATAGAGAGGGGAGCGACAAAGCCGTGGACAAGTATCTGTTGCCGACGAAAGACGTGAGAGCAGTGGGGGAGCGTTTTTCTAGAATGCTCTGTCAGGGACAGAGTTATCTTTCATTGCATTGGAGGAATAAATCGTCAGAAATGCCGTAAGTTACTGTGTTCTTTGTCGCTTCTTTAATTTTTGTTGTTGCCGGGAAGATGCAAAGTGTTAAAGCTTTCTCAGTCATGCTTATGCTGTGATAGCATTATGACATCAAGTGTGATTCGTGTCACCGTGTCGATGTCAAGTATGTATCGCTTTCCTAACATTGCTAGCGAAAAAATCGCTATCGCTTTCAATCAATCGTGTCAGCTCTAGTTTAAGAAACATACTTGCTGGTTTTACATATAATGTACATATTGTCGCGTACAAGAATTACGATGATTAAATTTAGCAACCTTCTCGACCCTTCCTTCGTATCATTCTTTAAGGCATATCGCGCATGTTGAGAGACCTTCACCAGTAATTTATGGCTGTTTTCTTGGAACCAAAGTCGCCCAACGACATAAACATTTTGTGGTTCAAAGAATGTCAACTGAGGAAAACACGACAGCATTGAGCTTGGGTGTAACAATTACAAAGTGACGCGCCGTCTTTGATGTCTGGGTTCGCGGCGCTACATGTCATTGCGCATGCCTGGCACCAAATAGGAAAGAGGCTGTTCTTCCTATTTTCAATTTACGTTAAAGGTATACAGTCACCTGTAATCTAAATATGCCCATATATGGTCAAAGGGGCGTTCCTTGGTTTTCAAAATGCCCATGTGAGGGCGCTGTTTATAAAAAGCGGCCACCCGCTTAAAATCTGTGATTGGTTAGATTTTCTCTTTCCATGGTAACTGTGGCAAAATTGGAACAGGTGAAAGTATACCTTTAACCTGTTTAACAGATTTGGTGGAGCGTTTGTAATAAGAGTAGGCGCAATGCCACCATTTGCAGTTTTGCATCGACGTCCATTTTGTACACCAAGCGGCGTTGTGCATTATCCGTGCATTCGTCATACCACAAAAGTGCCGAAAAGTAGCAACTTTGTCACTTTTATTGGTTACAGATGCTTCTTTGGAAGGGAGAAAGAAGGAAGGTTGTGTGCGCCTTTTCGTGAGAAAACCAGAGAACTTGCTGAAATTGCCGCCGACGCTGTGTCTGACCTGATGAAACGAGAACATATCAAGTGTATTTATGTAGCCTGCCCTCTATGGTCGTTGGTAAGTAGACGTCAATGATAAATTTCCTGTGCGGGAGTGAATTGTCTCATTTTTAGTTTTCCCACGGAAGTCTTCGCGATTTTTAGCGGCCACACTTCCTTCTGCTTCGAAATATATGTAAGTTTTCAGTATTATCTACCACATGAAGCATTTCATCTTTTGCCAAAATATTTCGGATGTCATCCGCTGTAGTACATATCAAGACAAACGCCTCTTACTTTTACATTTTCACATTATTTATCGAATATTCTTGCATATACTGTCAATGATATTCTATGTGTTTTGTTTTCGTTAATGAAGACTTGTGTTCCAATTATTTGAAACCTTGTCGAAACTGAAATATCATGCCGTTACATTTAAACGCTGCAGTTAGGTAATGCGCTGACATTTCTAAGCTTATTGCAACATTAAAATAATGTTTTAGATGAGAAATCTACTTACCTTAATTTCCTTATGATCCACTAGGGACAAGAATAAAAAAGCTACTGTATAGATTCACGTGACTGAACGTATGCAAGTGTGTAAGTTAAAAAAAAACAAAACCATTTTTGATGTACAAAGTGTGGAAGTATTGGAATAAACATTCCGTGTGTTTACTTTATTCAGGAAATAATTGATATTTTGGCAAAGAGGATTCCAAAGAAAGACATTTTCATCTCGGCAGATCTAGCGTTCCCTGATAAATACAAACAATTGTCTGACGATTATTACATGGTATCGCTCGTCGAACAAGAAATCGCCTACCGTAAGTATTGGGAAGAGAAAAATCATTATAATCGGTTCATTATCAGACTTTTGTTAGCCTTCCGAGGTTGATATTTATTGTGTTGAGGTAGAATGCTCCTCAGGGACATATAGTCGGACTCTCGAATTTCTACACTTCTTTTCTGATCTACCACTTGTGGGGGCTCATTTTAAATCTCTTGGAGAAAGAAATACTTTAACCGGCTTAGTTTTTCAAAAATCCAAAATTTGATTTTTCCCCCATAGAGTTAACACAGGAATGGCGGCCATTTTGAATTTCAAATATCGCAAAATGTTTGGTAATTTGTTTCACTAGTTCCAAACTTTGCACGGTGACCCCCGATTTTTATTGTTGATTTGGTGAGAGAATGGTTGAAAGTGTCATTGAGGAAACTTTACGCAAAAGTTTAAGTCTTTTACTTTTGAGGCGCGAGCTACCTTAACAGAGAAGGCCAACAGTTTGTGCCTTGGCAAAATAATGCATTACATAACTCGTCCGTGCCAAGCAACATTTACAATTTTTCCGAGATCATTATTAATTTTTCGTCCGTAAAACAAAGCAGACTTGTTCTGGAATACATAGAGATGATTTTGTTTACTGAATCAAACTAGCAACCGTGAAAACGTGCGTTCTGTCGTGTTTTAAATGGACTATTATATTATTAAATTATTATTAAACGAGTAACGTTTGCATTTCAAAATTTTGATTGGACTCAAAACAAATACTCCTAGCCATACCGTGAAAGCCAAGATACACATGCAGGGGTTAAAGGGACAAAGTCGGCCATTTTTCATGAATTTTGTTTGATGCAAGATACTACTTATATTGTTTGACATGTTGAAAGATACTGAATGAATGGCCGACCATACATATATTCGACCCCGGTTTTAGACAAATTAAATGAACCATTGCAAAAATGAATTAATGGTCTTGACCATTAATTCAATTTCGGGATGGTTTCATGTATCGTGTCTAAAACTGGGGTCGAATATATGTATGCTCACCCATTTATTCAGTATCTTTCAACATGTCAAACAATATAAGTAGTATCTCGAATCAAACAAAATTCATGAAAAAGTGGCCGACTTTGTCCCTTTAAATTAAGTACGTGACGAATCCGGGAATAGTTTGAGATTTCTATATGTGAAGGCTTTGTAATGGATGTCCGTATTCCTCTTGTGTGCGTTGTAGGAGCTGCAATATTCGTGTCGGCTGGATATTCAAACTGGTCAGACTTTGTGAGAGAGAGACGGGACGCTGAAGGAATGGTAACTCACAACATCCGGGACCTCGCGGGAATACCTGAGGACGTCGGTTTAGACATGATATGATTGACAGCCGCTTGAGGGCAGTGCTTTTCAATGAGGCTTAGATGCATAGCTGTAGTAATTAGGGTTAATCAGTCACGCTCAAAAAATAAATAAATAAATAAATAAATAAATAAATAAATAAATAAATAAATAAAAACGAAAGATTGGTGATCTGTAAATTCAAGTTAGCAGTCCCATGTTGCGTGTTCAATATTTGTTTTACTGTAGTTTGAAATGGAGCAGGTTCAAGGTTGTGCGTAGGATGATCGTGGAACGAGGCTACCCATGGGTCTACTATTGTTAGCTTTGACCTTCGAGCGTTCGCAATGACATTGATTAATAGAGAAGTTTAGGTCGAGATGTCAATTATCAGAGAGTGTATTACAACGATTCCTAGCCTTTTTAGAATGTTTGTGATTTATTAACTCTTCAGTGTTGAAACATCTGTAGGAAAACAGTGAGGGAGTAAGTTTAATAAAATAAACCTCTAACATAACTAAGTGCGTCGTTCTCAGAAAGAAATACCGAATTTTTTTCTCGATTTTCTCAGTGCCAACCACACATGTCAATTTTTATCCATTTTAACTGTGAGTCTTTGCACTGAGAATGGATAGGACCTTCTATTTCGTAGAAAGAACATTGCCAGCGGTGTTTTCCTGTTACTTGTCTTCTTTGTGCTGCAACTATGGGCGATAAATAAAATGTTATGTTGAGATCATGGTCATGAGGACTACACTTGGCTTGTTCAAAATTGACGCGTCCATAGTTTCGGCACAGCGTACCATATCATGCAAGAACATTTGTTGGTTCGCTTGAGGAGACAACTGGTCATGCGCAATCAACAGTTTTGCTCGTATGCTCGTTACGGTCGTTTCCGTGTGTTGCTCGATATTTTAAATAATTTATTTGGATATTATAATTTAAGACCATGGCTGATAATGACAGTTTAATTGATGACATAGTTGTATTGTAAATGTTAGAACGACTCAACAGACATACATGTTTATCTGGTGCAAATTTCCTTCCCGATAAGTGCGCATGTCTATGTTTGCATGTTGCTGTACTCAAGCCAATCGTGGTGAGGATTTATATATGACAAGTATAATCGGTCAAAACAAGGGTCGTAGTATGTTTTATGTTGATATACTACTCCATCATTGCTATAGTTTGCCTTTATGTTGATCGCCTTTGCGCTGTGAGCATTTGATGTAACCTTTGCCCTCAAACTGCACGCGTGGTTAGATTTCGAATATGACGTCAAAATCATACGCAATAAACAACAACCAAACAGAAAGTATGGGTCGGCAAAATCCAGATTTTTGGCTTGAGCAATTTTTGGCACGGGTATATTTTGATGTGTCGTTACATCAACAACTGAATTACTATAGTTAACCGTGATGAGACACATGTGTTGTATACGACGATTTTGTTTTAATGCTCATTTCTTGAAAACATTCTCAAATTAGCGATAAATTTGTGCAAACTGAAAGAGTATTACAGCTGACACATATCGATTCACTTTCTAATAAATCTATTCGAACCGTTTCTCAGGTTGTCAATGGCATCATGCAGTTATTCACTAAGTATCACATTGTTAATATATGAAGCATTTCTTGCAACCTTGTAGACTTTTAATTAAAATTTATCCAGCATCTGTTGCAGACTATTCTATCAACTCATATGTGTGGCCTCTTAAATGAAATCGTGATGAAAATATTAAACCTCTGTCCATCTGTAATGTAGAACAATTTATGATTCTTTGTTCGGAAGCTAAACTCTCCATGGATTCGGAATCCGCTGATACGATAGGAGACCAATAGCGTGTTGTTTGGGAAGGCGGCATTAAAGTTGCCGGAACCAATCAAAGTTTGGGGCCAACAGAAAATTTTATTAGAATGCGACTCTAATCCTATAGGCTTCTCGACCAGCCAGCGATCATGTTTTTGGGCTCTGGAGTTACTCTCTGCTGGATGATACCAATTACACTAATGAAATAGCAGAAATCAATTTATCTTTCTTGGTACAAAAGCTATAATCTTTGCGATGGATCAGCAATTGCTTCATCATATATTATATCATACCAGTATATTGATGGCACATATACTGCGATCTAATTGGTCGAGACATAAAAATAACCGTGCTGTTGGAACACGCGCGATCTCTCAGCTAGAGAAAATGTCCTTTTTTAATGTTTCGCGACAGCATTTAACTATACTGTTATGATATAACAGCAATTAACCACCCCAGCAACGGGTTTACCTCTCGGTTTTGACCAGTTCACGACATATATGTACTCACTATCACTCGTGCATGTATGTCATGAACTGGTCAAAATATCATGGGATACCGCCGCTCGGTGTGGTTTATTGCGTTACTTAGCTAGCAAAGAATGGTCCCAAGTCCACGCAGTACCTTAGATGTCCCTCAATGTTGACGTCAGATTCCAGCAAGACGTCTCCCTTTTAGCATAGTTATGTGTTTTGTGATCACACACTTCAAACATTGACCATGAATAAGATTATCTTCTCTGAAGCTGAACTTGAAATCTTAATACCAGTGATATTACAGTTCACATGCGCTGTATTTCAATGCTCTATTTCCTTAAGATCCAATTATGTTAAACAATAAACCATTCTGGCGATTGGATGTCCGAGCTCAAGCCGATAGCACGAAATTAATGTGAAATGGACACCGCGCATACAGCTCCGACTTCACCACTTCGACTGTCATCAACAGTAAAGGATCTACGTCATCACTTTTATATCAAAATCATTTGCATATAATTTAATCTTATGAGCTTCATATGTATGTTCACTGTTCAAATTTTGGGAAATGAATTTAATACATCGACCACACAACCAACGCCATGATTCGGCTACCAGCAAGAGACAAAAACATGCGTTTGAAATAAAAAAAGACGTTATTTAATTGTTTCCTCAATTTCCCCACGCTATATGGCCCACTTCTTAGCTTAAAAACGGGAATATCACAAAATTTCCCAGTAGAAGTGTGAAAGCTACACAATTATTTTTATATTTCACTGAGTTACTGAAAATTACTTGTGCCAAGACCCACTATAAAATGTACCACATATAGCCTACCGGAATTTTCAATTAAAAATGTTGACACGCTTGAATTCCGTTTTTTTATCTTTATTAATTGAACCATCTGTTTCCTCGGCGTTATATTAATTTTTTGAAAAAAAAAAGAAAACCAGCAGACCAAATGATAGAGCTGTGAAGTTTGACATACAAATTTGTCACGTTCTTTGAACAAAGGTGAAAAAATTATGTGGTCGCGGGCTTCCGAACGTTCCTTTCTGTGGGTTTTACTGTTGCTTATCGTTGGCCTCTTCATATTTAACGTCAATGTTGTTCGGACTAACCTGAATTACGGTCACCGACAAAAAGAGGTATGTGGTCAATACATTGTATTCGCATCCCGCATAAAACCGTTGATTTACACTGCAAAATGGCAAGATGTTTAAAAGCCATTGGTTTAAAAGTCGAATCGAAATTGTATATAAGAAATGTTCACAATACGTAGAGGGCCAGTAATGCTAACTTTGGATGATTTTGTTTTCATTATTTTTATTTTGTAAATCAATTGCAAGTTCGTATTCTACTGCCAACAGAATGTTGAAATACCCAATATAGTAGCTTGCTGAGTTAGATTGTGTAAAATGCACTGTTATTGTTTATATTGGATTCTAGTCCGGCCCAGAATCCCCTTGTTGACACGAACAACACACAAGTACAGGCTGAGGTGACAAGCTGAATATTGTGTAACTTAACATGCTTTGGGGAGTAGAAAAAGAAAATTATGGTTGACATTAAAAAACAAAAATAGTGAAAAGATCATAAAAAGTCAGCATTACTGGCCCCTCAGATCTTACCCTTCAGAATTACCTTTGAAAACACAAAGCTCAAATTAGCTTTTGCATTGAAAACACAGTTTAAAGGCCTTTTGAGTGTATAAACAGTTATCTCAACCCACAACGTACATTCCAATCTATGCTTTTCTCAAGAAATACCGTCAATTTTATAAGATTTTTACTGTAGCATTTCCCACTTTCTCAATATTCTGCTTTTTTTTTTCTCAACATTTTGTTTCGTCAAAATTCCTTTACATAGAAAGCTTTTGAAGGCATTCTGCTTCTTCAACACGCAGTCACTTTCAGGATACTTCCCAGCCCCTCTGAAAAGCTACCTTTGCTCTGTATTTCTCTTCAGCGCATGCGCACAAATGCTATCCAAAACGATGGCGATGAACGTCACGATCTCACACATGATCAAGCGGTAAATTTTGAGATGGACTCCGAAGAAGTTACACCTATTTACGAGCAAGAGACAACAGCAGTGATACGACCAACCAATCTGGCTGAGGAAAATATAAAATACTTTTCAAATGCCGATACCCATGAAAACAGAAAGAGACGGACTCAGTATCTAATACCTATTAAAACTAAGACAGGGGGTGGGGCAAACTCCCAGTATGAGAGATTCAAAAAAGCCATCATATTGGCGATGTTGACGAATCGCACACTGGTCTTAACGCCGTTTTTCCTTCACGGAGGTCACGTCCGTGGGTTAAACCTAGATCATCTGAGGTCATTCAAGGACACGTTCGATGTCGAGATGTTGTCCGAATTGCTCCCCGTCGCGACTGTTGAAGAGTACCGAAAGGTTTGCAACCGTGGCAACACAAAGGCGATAGGCTGGAAAGTTGACCAATCAGACTACGAGACTAATGCAGTGGATTTTTCGGGAATATCATGGGCATTGAACTTCCGGGCGCCGATGCTTTGAAAAGCTTTCAGACCGGTTGTCAACTAGATGAAGTAATTTCGGAACTAGGAGACGCAACATGTGTTGCATTCAGTACAAGTGGGTATCTAGGTTTACCACTCGGTGGCCCTGAACAAAGGGAGGAGATGTTAAGGACAGTGATGAAATACTTGTGGCGATCACTGAAAATTAGAAAGGTCGTGGATATCATGACGGAGGATATTTGCCACGGAGAACAGTACCTTGCGTTTCACTGGAGAAACAAATCTTCTGAAATGCCGTAAGTCATAGGATCATGCATTAATGTTGATTAGATAGCACTAGCGCATGATGATGATGATGTTGATGATGACGATGATGATGATGATGATGATGATGATGATGATGATGATGATGATGATGATGATGATGATGATGATGATGTTATGATGATGATGATGATGATGATGATGATGATGTTGATGATGATGATGATGATGATGATGATGATGATGATGATGGAGTTGGTCGTAGTAATGGCGGTGATCATAATGGTGATAATGATTGTAATAATGAAGTTGATGATGATGATGATGATGATGATGATGATGATGATGATGATGATGGTTGTGGTGATGGAGGTGGTAGTGGTAACGGTGGGCATGGTGGTGATGATGATGGTAAAACTCCTTTCACCATGAGCGTCGTCATCATCATCATCATCATCATCATCATCATCATCATCTTCATCATCATTAACCATCACCACTCCAACCACCAACACCATCACGACCAACATCATCAACACCATCTTCATCACAGGGTCTCCTCTGAAGCTTTATTTGCAAATCCATCCTTACATCTACGTTTATTCGAAAACTATTAAACGATTATACACTGCGTTTCTGTGTCTATTTTTGGACGTGAAGTTTGTTTTAATTTGTGTTTCAGGTGTTTCTTTGGTCGCGACAAATCCAAAGATCGCTGTGAATCAATTGTTAGGGAAGTTCGAAAGCTGGCGCACCGTGCTAGTGATGCAGTGTCAGAGTTGATGGAGCAAGAACATATCAAGTGCATCTACGTGGCATGCCCTCTATGGTCATTGGTAGGTACACTCAGCCCAATCATACCGACCACAGCATTTATTACATTCATCCGCTACATGTAACTGTGTTCTTACATGTGGTACTTTTTCTTCACCTACGTCATACGAGCACCATACGTACGCGCGTGCATTACATAATTTCTGTGGCTTTCGACTTCTACTTAGTATGTTTTACTGTTTTTGACATCCTTATCTTACCACAAACCCGTAATTGTCTCTATTGCTATCTAGTCAGTCTGCCATTGTGCTACAAATAAGTCTCGTGGACGAATATTGACTAAACAGTAGACGCTACAGAAAATATATATTGTGTATAGCGATGGTTTGTTCAAGTCCAGTAGTTACCCTCAGCATGTACACAAATGTCAAAGATGAGTTTATTAAAAATCGCCGAGGATTATCATATTTTCTAAGATACGACAAAGTCATATCAGATATATCAGAGATATATTTAGCAGAGACATTAAAACAGCTCATTGTGATTGGATAAAACTCCTCTTGTGATACAAGTTTCCTAACGGTGAAAATTATTGGATGTTCATTGCTACGGTCATTGACGAATTGAGAACCATGCTGAGGGCTCTTTCTTTTGTTTGGTTAGAACAATAGATGCCTTTTCAAAGTCAAGGGCATTTCTTAGTTACAGTGTAGTTGTTTTAATGGGTGTCATGACGACATCAAAAAGCATTGGGGCATGTTTATGCCTTTCTGCAATCTTTGTGATCTGCAAATGCCACAGATTTTGAACACATTTCCTACAGATAGCAGTGTAATTGTTAAACGATACAATCAAACGGTCTTGAAAAATCGATGACGTCAGTAACCATTTAAACGTCCCCAACGGCTCTAATTTCGTTAACTTTGCATGAAACAGAGCATAATAAGTTACTGAAATACCTAGTCTCGGTGACCCAGACTCTCTACTGGGGGCGCTATCGCTTCCGCCCGGAAGCTTCTCTTCTCCGGGCGGAAGCGACAGCGCCCCCAGCAGAGAGTCTGGGTCACCGAGACTACAGAAATCCATTGCTTCCCACAATTCCAGGAAATAGTAGACATTTTGGCGAGGAGAATACCAAGAAATCGCATCATCGTCTCAAAGGATCTACCCATCCCTGAATCAGACAAGGCATTTGTTGAGGATTATTACATAATGTCACTTGTCGAACAGGAAGTTGCTTACAGTAAGTTAAACGATTGTTTCAGCGCGGCTATGCTTAAGGGTTGATAGCTTTTAATATGCACACAGTATATGGCCAAAAAAAATAAATTGTGCTCTTCCGATAACATGGTTTTCAAAAATATGGTAGGTAGGTCGGCGGGAATTTTTTTCCCAAAATATTTTTTTTTTTAAATTTTCATTTTTCAGGGGTTCAGGGCGATCAAACACTGGCCACAACATTTCCAGAAAAATGTATCATATAAAAACAGGAAAAAGATCATAAAAGACGTCCTCATTCAAGCAAAAATCAAATGCCAAGTAACTAACGCGTGATTTTACGGGTTTTTTCTTTCTTTCTTTTCACTTCCGTGAATACGTAGCTCGAAAAAAATTAGGGTCGGCAGGTAAAAAATAGGGTAGGTGGGGTTATTGGAACAGCAATGATCACAGGGGCTCACAAGTGGCTATTTAAGTCAATATTATAGCGTTTTTCTTTTTGTGTAGCTTGTATATAATGGCATGTATAGTGCGCCCTAAACGGGGAATGTGATCATATGTAAATGCGACTTTTAGTTCCGTGACTTCTAGCCATGCCTACTTTTCCTGTCCCCGCTATTCTTACTGTACTAATATTTAGTACTAATATTTAATATTAGTACAGTAAACACAGCGACGTCTGTACGCATGGCCAGTAGGCATGGCTAGAGCTTGGCTAGAGGTCACGGAACTAAAGGTCGTATTTACATATGACACATTCCCCATTGAGGGCGCACTATACATGCCAATACAAGACAGCTACACAAGTGTTGTGCTCTTCAGCTGGTTTATTTGTAACATTGAAAAAGAAAGAAAAATGCTAGCGCTGTAATATTGACCTAAATAGCCACTTGTGAGCCTCTGTGGTTATACTGGCGTAAACAGAATACACACAGCCATATCGCCTTAACTATTTGAGCGCCAAAATCAATTTTACTGCCTTTACAAAATATAATCCAGTCAATTTTTTTCAGATTTTTAAAAAAATTAATAAAAAATGTAGCAAATGGAAACAATTACCCATTTGGTCCAAAATTATACAAAAAATACAGAAAAAATGGCTAAAAATATAAAATGATGCGCTTAAATGTTGATGGGAAAAATTACAGCACTCAAAGCGTTAAGGAAATACTCGTTTCAAAATTGAAAGACTTAAACCCTCGCTCAAACACAGTCCCTCCACGTGTGGAGGGACTGTGGCTCAAACTTTCTGCAAGAAAACGTCAAAATATTTCACTTTGGAATGGAGAATAAAAATCAGGAGCTAGTGTGCAAAATCTGGCACCAGTGGAAGAAATTACCAAATATTTCTCGTCATTATGAAGTAAAAATGTCAGCCATCCCCGTGCTGAGTCATCAATTCGAAAAGATAATGTTTTCAACTTCAAAAAATACGCCGGTAAAAACTTAGATATTGTGGGGCCCCTTGGAATGCAAGCGGTAGATCAGAAAATCATTGTAAAAAATTTAGAGTTCGAATATCTGTCCCAAGGCGAATTCTACCTTGGAAGGTAAAAAATATTGGCCAATATTTTGCATCTTTCACTGATATTGCCCACATTTATCTTCATTTAGTCAAAATATTATTTGTGCGACAAATTTTCGATAGGTCGGATATCAGATAGTGCATACCTCCCCCTTGTATATGGATAATTATTGGGGGACTGATAACACTTTATATCAGTTAATGTGTGTTCATTGATAAGGTTATTATTTACCTTATTTTTATAGGTTGACTAATAAAGTGTGTGTTTTTTTTCACTCACAGGGGCTGCAATATTTGTCGCAGCGGTTATTCCAACTGGTCAGACTTCGTGACTGAAGGCAGAGAAGTTGCTGGAAAAATAACATACGACATCCGGGAACTGGCACAGATCCCAGAGGAGTCAATAAAATGATGATATAATAGAATAACTTTGCTTCAGTAGAACAGTAAAATACATCGTGGCACAAAATATGGCCGCGGCGATACTAGTAAGATATGCCTTTGCATATTTAACACAAAGTAGTTACATATCTGTTGGAATTAACATTTGTTCGATGACAGGAAATTTGTGAAACTCTACAAGAATAACCTAAATATACTTAGTTATGTAATGTTATAGATTTGATCGACTTTAAGATTTTCAGAAACGTCATGTGAATCGTTTGAGGAAATAGTGAAGCAAAGTTTCAATGGTCCTTGTAAAAACCGTCTAGAGACAAATGTTAAGTTGGTTCTGTAGCTCATGCTATTTGCAAGATATGACTCGTCAACACGTGTCTGTGCTGTATACCATTTAAACAAAAAATTATATAAGCACTTCATTATGGCTGCAGGAGTATAAATCTTTACAACCAACTTCGATCAAAACGTTCATGGTTTGTTGAAATACATTACCAAATACGACGCCATGTATTCATAAAACTCAAGCAGCGGTTTCAAAATTGATCACCGTCCTATCGTTCGGCTCAATTTGTCATCCACAAGCACTGGAGCTAATATTGGTAGTGTGGTGCTTGACAAGACCTATACGGTTGCCAGCTACTAGACATAGTCTGGTGATTTGTCACAGTTTGCTAAGACAAACGAGATTGAAAGGGTTAGGGATTTAAGGCTTACCATGCCAGCATTAGCGAGAACGCAAACACGATTTTAAATGGGTATATACTATATGAATGTGCAAAAAAGTTTTGGTCCAAGGTTTTGAAATGCAAGATTTCAATATCAAATGTGATCTGTTCACGCACTTTTCATGGTTAGTCATCAATGGTAGTGATGTGGTGAATGCTTCTTCACAGCGCCGTCAGCACTCTGAATATAACAACACTATTATCATGCAGGCGCTGCCGTTTTGTTATTGAACGCCCTTAAAAATTGAACATAGACATTTGACCTAATCCGCAAACTTGTCGCAACGTAAAAATACACACTACAGTTTCATTGCATCATACTGGTCAAGAATACCATAGAACCGAAATAGCAATGCAAAAGTCTTATTCGACCGAGCACAGTAGCAAATTTCAGCAGGAAAGGCTGAATCACTTCAGCATGGTTCTGTATCACAAGAACTGAGCTGAGCCGAGAAATATGAAACAAATCTGGGAATTTCTTCGCAGGCTCAAGTGGTAAAACTTCGTATGAGATTCACTGTTCCAACAACCAGTAAGTTGCGCCAAAGCTGTTCATTTCTTCTTTATTGGGACATTCTAGTGCGATGCATGGTGCTAATATTACATCACTACGCAACGCCCTCCCTCGACGAAGATTCAGGGAGCAAAGTGTCAAAATTTTCATGTTTTCGACAATTGTTTATAGTATCGGACATTTACGCGAGATACTACCCACTACCCCACCAGAGAAATATCATTTAACTGCCAGTATGGCCAAATAAATCGAGGGTACAAGGTCGAGTAAAATTCGAATGAAGTTGCTGATGATGACTTGAGAACGTGCCTGATTTGAAACTCTTGGTATACGGAACTGGTATTTTCATTCTAACGTTCAAACTTCTGTCTTCATTTTCCAATTGTATCAAAATGCTAATAGCTTTGAGACTGGCGCCCTCTATGCGCGTTGTAGTAAACTTCTGACAATTTGTTTTGCGACATAAAACTTTGGGGTAAGTTTTGGTCCTATTTAATGCAAACTATAGAAGACATTGCATATAGCAAATGTCATTTTAAAGCTAAATAAATTGTCTTTCAAATGACTGCCCATAAGTTAGGCTACGGTAAAAAGTAAGCTCAGCAGATGACTTAAAAGACAACACATTTAACAAAAACATATGCGAGTCGGAAATACTGTGACTTCACTGCACTCTTCAAAACATGCCGGTAACAGCCATTCAATCCCAATATTTTGTCTGTTAAAAGTCTAATTCATATTTGTGACATGTCCTTGCAGCAAATAAAATAGATTTCATACAAAGCATTGCCTTTTGTAATATGTCTAGGTAAATAATTTGTAGAACTTGAGATTAGTTTTGTCGGTTTTGCGACATAAGACTTTGGGGTATGGGGTAAGTTGTGGTCCTATTTCATGAGAACTATAGAAAATATTGCATACTGAAATACATTATTTTAAAGGAGAATAAATTACCTTTTTAATGATACCCATAAACTAGGTCATGTTAAAAAGTAAGGTCAGCAAATGACTTACAAGAAGACAGGTTTGACAAAAATGCACGTGGGTCTCAAAATTGTGATTTTGTGGCATCCTTCAACACATGACCGTAACAACTATTGAGTCCCAATATTTTTTTCTGTTCAAATCCAATTTCTTATTCTAGGGATCCCAAGGCTTCTGAAAAGTACAGGTTTGTTATCCTATGGGTTGGGGTAGGTGCACTTAGACGCCCCCTCTAGCCCACGGCCTAATGGATTGATAGTGACGCTTGCTGTATCAGTAAGACAAGGAAGAATAAGAATTTTTTTCAAATATGTCTTATTAAAATTATTTGATAGAAAAATATTTAAACAGTAAATTTATAAAAATAGACAGTCATCAACTGTATATCTATTTTAAGGAGAAAATGACAATATGACTATGTGGGTGCGTTATAGAGCCGCCTGTTTAAAGCTGTGTATTAGTTCTTTGCATACCAATAACATGCTCATTCACAATATACCAGTGTAGCAAAACTTGCAAGTTTAGTGATTACATACAATACTGCATGGTAAATACCCAATTTTGACATTTATTTTCTTCTTCAGCAGATTGCAATTAGTAAATAACATCCACAAATCTATTTGATTGGCTTCATTGGAAGGAAACCATAGTTATCATATTTCTTCCGGTTAAAAATACTGAATTACCAGAAAAAAATCGATTTAAAGTTATCTAAAACTATGACGTCATATTTTTTACTATAAACTTATACACTTTAGAAAGACCAGTATCTAAGCTATCTAAAACTATAATGTATATGGCATTTCAAGCCAGTTTACTTCATCAAGGAAAGAATGTTGTACCCCTACCACTAGCTTTTGCACACCCCATACAGATACACGAAATTCAAAATTGACTCCAGAGAAGTAGTGTATTGTTAAATATCTAATGTTAACATTTTTTTCTTGTTTAAAATGTTAAATTAAATAATTTAAACACAAAAAGCTGTCAAAATTTTGCTTAATAATCACAATTGTTACATGGTATTGGGGGTAAAAAAATTCAAAATTGTCAAAAAAATTCAATTTAAAGTCGTCCGATTCTATCTACACAAATTAATTTTGCTAAAGTTGGTGTTTTTCAGAAAGAAGACTATCTGAGCTTTCAAAAAATGTAAGTTTTGTGCTATTTCATGCTAGTTTACTTAATGTAGGGGAGGATATAGTACCCCATACCCTACCCATTTTCGCCATTTTTCGCGGTACATGTAAATCAAAAACCAGTGCAGACAGGTAGTGCATCCCAAAATATCCAATGTTAACATCTTTTTTCTAGTTCAGCAGATCCCAAAGAACAAAAAAGTACCCATGTAGTAGGTTTATGGGTTGGGGTGCACGGTGAGCGCCTCCAGCCCACGGACTATTTGCCTCATAAGCGGTTTCTCGCGACTTACATTTCGAAATGGTTGCCCATTGCGTACCGATACCAACATGTGCCAGCTCATTATGTTACTCGTATACACATGGATAATTAGACGTACAAATGTATATTTCTGTTTGAGTGTCACATTTTTCTGTCGGTTAAGGGAGACTGTCTTTTCCACTTTACACCGGTCCCGTTTGTTGTAAAATGTTTTCTGAGTGACCATATTGCTCTTTCGCTATGGGTCTATTTTTACCCACATAATCGCTCTTAAGTGAAGTTTGTTAACTCCCAGGCCCATACGATGACCACCCATCTACACATCGATCCGACCAGCGATCCATCTATCGAATCACCTGTTCAACCGGTCACATATTCATAAATAATTAGATCTTCCATTTGAACTGTTTAAGATAGATAGCGTCTCGAAAGTGAAAGACTTAAACGTTTGCTTAATCTTTCCTCAAGGAATCTTTCAACCATTCTTTTTGAAAATCGAGGAAAAAATCGGGGGTCACCGTGCCAATTGTGGTACCGGATAAATAAATAACCCAATATTTGCCGATATTTGGAAACCAAAATGGCCGCCATTCCTCTTTTAAGTGAAAAATTTTCTTACGCCAAGAGTTTTAAAATGGGTCCAACAAGTTATAGATCAGAAAAGCATTGTAACAGTTTCGGAGTCCGAATATCTGTTCCGAGGTGTATTCTAACTATAATATTACACCATTGGCACGAGTCCAGCACCTTGTTTTTAAGTGCTTGCGACATGATGGCAATCTGTAATCACTTTAACAACCCGTAAGCACAGAATGACAAAATTAAAAAAAAAGGAAATCAATGGTCACTGTTTCAAAATACCTTCCAAATCTAAAATTCCGAAATCTGTAATTATTAATTTTGCAACGTAAAAATGAATAACTGATCGCTAATATACTATCTGCCAAGGGACTGGACACAAATTACAGGGGGTGGGCCTGTGTTTTTTGGGGTTGGGTCGCCATTTTTCGCGCAAGCATTTTTGAAGGGTCATAAAATTTTGTGCAAGCCTATGGGGGAGGGTCACCTTTTTATGCATCAAAGCTGAAATTGCATGTGCACGTATTAAAGAATATGGAATACTGAAAAAAGAAAAAATTCCTCCTGGCACTTGCATTTTCTATCGTTTCCATTTTCGGCGCGCCCTTCGGGTGCAAGTTTAAGGGTATAACAAACAATGTATTGATGATCGAAGCAGCCACATTGATTTAAGTTGTCATGATTTCTACTTATCCTCTATTGTACATATAAACTGTCCCCTATAATGACGCTTTCAATAACAATTTGGGAGATCACTTATTTGATATCATTCTCCCATTGACAATCCATTTGGTATAGGTCGATGTCAAATGTTCATGAAGCTGTATGTACATTTTTCATTTTTTGAGGACATTGACAGAATACAAGCTATTCAGAATAGTGCAAAATGTCATCAATAACAACTGGAAGCTTCTGGTCGAACAACTTTTGAATAACAATTTAGGATCAGATAACCTACGAGTTATTTGTAGTTTCTCATACCCTACAATGTATAGTGAATTAACATTCGGTGAAATTCCAAAATCAAATTTCTTGCACAACCATGGACTTGAAACCACTCTAGTCTAATCATGAACATTAAAACTAATAATTAGGTGTACATAAACGCACAGATTTACCTAGTTTTGTACTAGAAAAAAATATTCATAGTTTCATCATAGGCTGCCATGCATAGTGAATGGACATTTCAGTGAAATTCCAAAATCAAATTTCTTGCACAACCATTGACTTGAAACCACTCTAGTCTAATCATGAACATTAAAACTAATAATTAGGTGTACATAAATGCGCAGATTTACCTAGTTTTGTATTGGAAAAAAAATATTTATAGTTTCATCATAGGCTGCCATGCATAGCGAATGGACATTTCAGTGAAATTCCAAAATCAAATTTCTTGCACAACCATTGACTTGAAACCACTCTAGTCTAATCATGAACATTAATACTAATAATTAGGTGTACATAAATGCACAGATTTACCTAGTTTTGTATTGGGAAAAAATATTCATAGTTTCATCATAGGCTGCCATGCATAGTGAATGGACATTATAGATGAAATCTAAAAATTACATTTTTTTTACATGCATGCACTTTTTACCTGCCACTTCAAGCAAAGTACATTTACATGAATTATCACACACTTATGATTTGATATTTTTTGGACAAAGCGTTATATCGGCCACATTTTGCCTTCCTTTTGGGAGGGGACTTCAAAAGTATAGCAAGTCAGAAGGAGGTCTTGAACACATTGCGGGGTTTTTTGGGGGGTATTGAGTTACAGGGGAGGGTCACTTATTTTCATGCACGGATAAGGGGGAGGGTCACTTATTTTTGTGCATGAACTTTTGAAGGGTCACTATTTTTGATGCAGCGGTTTTTCGAAAAACACCGCCCCCCCTGTAATTTATGTTCAGTCCCTAATGCGTAACTGGTGGTGCGACGGCAGGAACTTAGCGACGACATAGTTAAAAACTCTCTGAATTAATTGAAAACATATTAATCACATGACCACTAAGCTCCGAGCACTTAAACGTTTTCAACATTTCAGCAAGTCAGTTCCTTCCTTGATGTGAAGACAGTTTCAATATGATCAGGCGGTACAACATCTTTATTTGTTTTTTACTTTTAGTAATTGCTGTCGGCGTACTGCTGTTCGCTACGAATGAATTGTCGACCGTTTGGTCGGTAACTTATGAATATCGGCCGCCCAATGATCGACAGCAGAGCGAAGTGAGTACATATTAATTTTCGATCACAGCTAATGTGCACCAGTCATTTTATATCTCACGGAATATATGAGTCTGCCTTATGTTGTTTGTAAACCATTCATTTTATCTTTTTGGTTTAGTATGATATCTTTCTTCCACTGTCACTCGTGTGTACGGAGTCTCACTTTATCTTCTCCACTGCATTATGCCACTGATGGAAATGTCCTTTTTATACATGCGCAACCATCTTCATCGTGAACCTGTTATCCGTAAAATGCAAATTCAGATACATAAAGGCAATAAGGGCAATAATTAATCAAACCTATCATCTGATATCGTAATTCTGAAACAAAATGTGTTATTTATTTGGAATGAAATTAAAATCAGACATTGGATTACAACTCAAAGCACTGCAGTTTTCGATCTGGTCAAACTAAATTTCCTGAAACGACTTATCTCACAACTTACTCAACTATCTCTTAAGGAAGATATATTATTGTTTTTTCTCATTTTATGCAGTATATAGATCGCACATATTTCGTTTTTAAGAATGATGTAGGAATATCCCATTGCATAATTAATAAATAATGTTATAACGACAACTCGATCGAACTTTTTACAAAAGAAATTTTTGAATTGTATTCGTGAATGAAAAATATGGAAATCATTAAATGATGAGATACGCTGGTATGTTTCCAGGATCAGAAATATGAAACCACTTTTAATCGGTTTTACAAAAGGAGTGAATGGTATATGGTGAAGCCTTTAATAACTCATCAAGTTCATTTAACCCTTTGAGAGCCGTAATATTTCCAACAAAAGTTTAGTGCAACATTTTATCATTTTTTTATGAGTTTTCCTGTAATTTTTTGACAATTTTGAACAAAATGGACATCACATTTCATTGGCTACAGTTTTTTATCAAAAATTTGGCAAAAATCTGAAAACAATTGACTGGGCTATATTTTGTAAAGGTGACATAAATTGACTTTGGCGCTCAAAGGGTTAAATGTCTTTTGATCAATGTCTGCTAACAACTAATTCTCTTGTTAGTGTACTTGTAAGGACGCGCAAAGTAGCATGGTGAATAACGAACAGCAGCTGACTATGCGTCATTCTATCAATTCGAACGAGACTATCCAATGGGCTAATATTTCTAACATGGAAGCTAGAAGTCCCATTACAGCGAAGGAGAGTCTTTCACTGCCGATTCCTGAAGCTTCGTCTGCTTCCGATGAAGGTACAGCCAGCAGTCGTCGCTTCCTCTTGGCGGTTCAGACGTATATGAGGTGCGGATCCAACACCCAGTATCAGAATTTCAAAAACGCCATCATGTTGTCGTTGATGACGAATCGCACTCTGGTCATGACGCCATTTTTCCTCCAGGGAGGGCAAATCGGTGGCTATACGGACGGGTTTACCATAGATCACATGAGATCATTCACTGATACCTTCGATGTCGACATATTGAGAGAATTACTACCCTTAGCGACAGTACAAGAGTTCAAGTTGAATTGCAACGATACAAACACCAAAGTCATTGTATGGAACCGCAACCTTAAAAATTACAACATGTCTCGTTCATTACTTTATCAAGACATGATTGACATTGACCTCCCAGAAGAGGATGACGTAATCGATGTAGAGAGTGACGGTCCACTCGACGAATTTATGTCGAAAATAGAAGACGAGAAATGCCTTGCATACACTATGAATAAGCAGTTCCTTGACATTGTTAAAAGTAGCGAGAGAGAAGACATGAAACGGGCTGTGAATAAACATCTTGCACGCCCTTCAATAGTCAGGAGGGTTGCCGATTCCTTATCTGGGGATATCTGTGATGGAGGACGGTATATCACTTTTCATTTCAGGAACAAGTCTACTGAAATGCCGTAAGTTAACTTTTATGTGTCTGACGTATGCAAGTCTGTTTCTCTGTATGCCTGTCTGTCAGTCGGTCTGCCTGATGCATGCATGCATGCATGCATGCATGCTTGTATGTATGTATGTATGTATGTATGTATGTATGTATGTATGTATGTATGTATGTATGTATGTATCTATCTATCTATCTATCTATCTATCTAGAAAATTTGTATAGCGCCTAATATCCAAAGTTAAACAATGCTCAGTGGCGCTTAGAGTTACAATGAAAATGCTCTCTGGAAGATGTAAGTTTTTAAGCGTCTTTTGAAAATGTTGACATTAGGAGAGGTTTTTATGTCCAGGGGCAAAGAGTTCCAAAGGACAGGAGCTGCTACAGAGAAGGAGCGGCGACCATAGGTAGTCAGATTCCATCTAGGTGTGTGCAGAAGGCATTTATCAGATGAACGAAGAACACGTGATGAGGCACATGGTGTTATTAAATTCCTGAGATATTGTATGTATGTATGTATGTATGTATGTATGTATGTATGTATGTATGTATGTATGTATGTATGTGTTGTTTGTGAACAAACGCCACAATAATTATTCCAGATCAAGATATTAATCTGAGAGAAAACAAAAAGGAAAGAAGGCCAATGCAACGATATTTTATAATGAGATAATGTTGACTGAGGAAGATTTGTGCCAGTGATTGAAATTAGAAGGTGATGTAGAAAGTTCCAATGATAACGGTATAACAGCGAGATAAAGAACAGGGTTGGCACAAAGCGAGAAGATGGCAATGATGATTCCGATGATAGCGATAATGCTGATTACGATAATATTGATGGTTGATGCTGCTGAGGATGACTTTAGTAGTGCTGGTTGTGACAAATATTATGATTTGGTGTCAAAGTGACATTTTGCACCAGTTTCCTTTCTCATACTTTCTGTCGCTTACATAACTGGCATACCTATCTATTTGCAGATGCATTTTTGGGATGGAGCTGTATGATGGTCACTGCGATATTAAAGTAAAGCGAACGAGGGAGATGTCTGAACTTGCTCGGGACGCCATCATTGATCTGATGAAGAGAGCTAACATTGGATGTATTTATGTTGCTTGTCCTCTTTGGTCTATGGTGCGTATCAACGTCTTCTTTCTTACTATATCATCCTCTAGCTCTTTGCGCTTCTAGCAGAAAAATAATTCTTTAAATTCATTATTGAATTTTCTTAAAAATCGGCACATGATTATAAGTCTACTTTGCTTAAACGCTAGCCACACTTAATACGAGTTCAGATGTTTATAAACCTCTGCATTGCTATGTGATGAGAGAAAGTGATCCAATTTTTACTTACCGTCCATGTATCAAGCGAAACGTTCTCCAGAGATATAACAAAACAAAGATTGAAACAATGAAGAGAGTAATGTATCCAAGCTAAAATATATTCACTGCATTCGTCTATTTCAAAATGTCAAGCTGACACCAGTTCTTTTCCAATGATGACAAGAGTAGGTGTATACTCAAACATATGCAATATATCTCTGCTGAGTAGCTACATACATGCAAAATTTACAAATAAGTGTACTGTGCACCCCTTTGAAGGTGTACACATTGTGAATAGAATTATTATTTCTAGGAAATACGAGACATCTTTTCTGAAAGGATAGCAAGACAAAAAGTCATCACGTATTTGGATTTGCAAGTACCCACAGAGTATAAGACGTTCCTTGAAGACTTTTATATGTTATCGCTTGTGGAACAGGGAATTGCTTTCAGTAAGTCTACGTCGTCTCATATTTTATCTGTTATTTACAAGAATGACTCCGATGGGTTTTAAAGAGGCACTCCCACTTGATAACATTTTTAAAACATTTTTAATGCCAACGGTCGATATTTGACCTGGCGACTCCGCGCGGATCGCGAGATATCTATAAAAAACATGTCATTTCCCGAGCGTATTTTCACATCCCGAAGTTTTACGATCGTTTCTGGTTATGACCCGAAATCCCCCGAAAGTGTGTTGTTGTGCTGATTGACGATATTCTAAGGAGTCAAAAAACGTTCGAATGACGCAATTACATTACCTCCTACTGCGATGACTTTATATACATCATTATCAATGCCTTTACCTCTGGTAATTCTTGTTTAAAACCTCTCCTTAGTTTTTTGTCGTTTTCATTATTCTCAATCAGTTGTATTAAATTTTTAAACAATGCCACATAGATATCAGTTTTTACATGTAAAATATTAGTTGCGTCTGATGACTACATTTTGTCGTCTGCCACACAGTTACGCGTGGTTCGATACATAGCGGCCGCCGCGTGTGGTATGCGCGCACACCACGCGGCGGACACTATGCATACTATGTATCAACCACACCAATCTGTGCTAGTCACCTGTGCGAATTCTGGTGGAATCAGCAAACTTTGTTTTTCCGGGGTTTTTTTTGCCGAGTCAGTAAGACTCGGCTTTCTCCCATGGGACATGACCGCTCACCGACGCGAGTGGTACTGCTTTGGCGTACAGCAGCGTCAGCGTACACTCGTACTCCATAGCTTACTTGACAATGGCCCCAGTGCCGAACGTTCTATGTTCGGAAGCTGAATTCAGGTGGGCCACCGGAATTCAAACTTCAACTTTTTTGAGGGCATGTTTTTATCGATATCTCGCGATCCGCGCGCAGTCACCATGTCAAATATCGACCGTTTGCATTAAAAAAATGTGTTTTAAAATGTTACCAAGTGGGAGTGCCTATTTAATGTGGCTCAAGGTAGGTCACAATATACCAAAACTGGCTGTCGAGCAATACTGCACTGATTATCTGTTATCATTAACGGCACCGTAGGATTTGACTTCAAAACAATTTTGTTTGCCTTTATACAGGGATATAGGGTATGATTAACATTATAATGCTGCTTTTTTGTCACAATTCATAGTTGTCCTTCGACTTAAGGATAACTGCGTGTAACAGTGTCCTGTGGATAGTCTACCGTTTCAGCATTGTTTCGTTTAGGCCATTTAAAGACAATTCTTTGTTTGTCGTCCTTGGATTTTTGAAAAACTTACCAGCCAGTCAGCAGGGGAAAAAAGACCAAAAGATAAAAAACACACGTGTATTAAAATAAACTCATTTTTTATTCGGTTTCCTCAGGAAAAATATTTTTTATTTATGATAGTGTTAACATTGTGTTTGTTTCTTTGAAAACCTACCAGCACGCGGACGGCAAACAAAGAATTTTATTTAAAGCGCCTGATGGATAAAACATTACGTGTCCCGGCCGACACACATCATGTTATCTCTTCAACTGTTGGCGTTCTCCCTGTTCTGTTTCCAGGAGCTGACATTTTTGTGGGAGCTGGGTTTTCGAAATGGTCAGACTTCGTTGTTGAAGAGAGAAGTGCATTCAGCCGAATCTCTTACAGCATCAGAGACCTTGTGAGAATTCCTGCAGACGATAAAACTACACTATAAGGAATACGACGTTTTAAATATTATAAGAAAAAACATAAAGAGTAGCCAAGGTCGAGTATTCAAAAACAAGGTCAAAGTGACACTGATTGCGCTATGGTAACGTTATTCAGAAGTAATATACACTTTTAAAAGGACGCGTATAGGGAGATTTGAAGTTTGAAGTTCATATTACCAAGTTTACAAGAGATACCCATTGTAAATAAAACTGAGAAACAACATTAAAAAATAAGTGGTGTTTATTTCAATCACACACAAACTTGGAGACTTGTTAAAATGAAAAGCATAAGGTCAGGAACAGATTGCAAACATCAAAGGTATGTAATATGTATGTAATATTTATGTACTTTACACAAAAATGTGCACACTTGAATGGTTTACGCCGGAATAAAAGGACGCGATGTGTTCTACTAGTACTCCAGAAAGATTACCTAATGGCGGTACAAACAAACCGACGGGTACAAGTGCATATTTCAATACACGTGTTTCTGTGCGCGTTTGAGCACTTGGGTTTGTTTAAATTTGTACCTTAACATGGTCCATTTGAATTCTGGGTTAAACCTATTGTAGATGAGAATACCGGGGACTATACAATAATTCTTCTTCAACCAAGATGCTAAGGTTACCACAACACTGAACAAAACGTATACAAAGAAAGCGAGTAAACAAGACCCTAACACTGAACAAGCTACTGTTATGCATATAAAAAAATGTGTCATAAGGTATCCTGCGATATTGTCCAATAAAGTGAGCGCTGAACAAAATATATATTGCCAGGATAATGTGGTAAGAACTGTTTAAATCTCTTTTTTCCTAGTAAAATAACATATATCTTAATTGATAGGGCCCTACGTTGATGATGGTATTAGCGAATTAGTCGAAGGAAGTGGATTATAAATCACATTATTTATAAAACAGTTATGTGAAATTTATAGTAGTAAAAAACTGGAAATACCTATCGTCATTTCTTAAATGTACGTTGCTCTCTTTTCGCTTTGAAAATGTCACTCCAGTTTGTGTTGTAAAATAATGCGTCATTATTTGTTGGCTATATCAGATGTGTTCCAGATTGTCCAATCTTAAGTATATGTTTGGTGTGCATGATCCTCTCAAATTTCTGACGCAACACATTCGACTGAATATGCAGAAAGGTTGTGAAACACTCTGAAGTCTTATGTCACATTCGCTTTTCTCAGCTACCCGATTAGAAATCCAATTAAGGGTTGCTATGGCGACGCATTATTGAATTGAAGAGTCAACCTAACAACGTGCAACATTTTAATTTATCAAATTTTCAGCTGTTACTAATATATATATAACACATATATTATTTAACCAAAAATAATACGAAACTTACCAAATAGCCAACTAAGGCTTATATAATAATGCCTTTTTTATTGCATTTGGAACATTTTTTTATTACCATACAAAATTAAACATGCGCAGGTGCAGTTAATATTCACACGTAACACCAAGTATCGTATTCATAATTCGGTAACCTTATCTGTAATAAGACGGTCATCAATTTAAAAGCAAAGGTCACTTGAGTTATCACTGGAACCAAAAGGAAAAACGACAGAGAGGAGAAAACAGATATCCAAATGGTCAGGTCCATCTGCGGCAAGAGACAAAAAATGTTAAACTTATCTTCCACGAATCTATTTAAAACAATAGAGAGCCATAGCAAAATATAACGAAGAATACAGCATTCCTATTTCTAATATCTCTGTTTAACTTCTCGTGTGGCGCATTATTCTCCTTGTGGAATACTCAATCAGTTGCAAACATTGAACACTGAATGTGCATTTTCGCAGCAAAGTCGATTATCATCTGTGTATACGCCATGGGTTTATTTAATTTGGTGTTTTCAGAAGCTGTCGTAAGTTCAACACATAAAACCTAAATAACACAAGCATCGTGATGTACGGCATAAGGTGTACATACTAAAAGACAATATGGCAAATGTGAATCATGGGATTGGTGTTTTCTTTCTTTTGTACAAACAGTGTTAAGAGGTGTTCCTAAAGGGTAGACTTTAAGGCATATGGTATTCTGGGCAATCATAGTTGGTAAAGCAGAATTACTTTAGAACGATTTATGGTGTTACTTTTAGTTAGCAAAAAGGGGTATATTACACGGATCTGAGGGCGCTTTCTCCTATAGCTTTACACAGGCACGTGAATGTAGGTATATGATAAATAGCATTGGTACTCATTGGTATGAAGAAGTTCTTTATATTTTCTTCAACATCTGCATATATGCAAATAATCCTGCCCTTATTTCCTCTCCATTCCACCATACGTATGTATTTACAGGGATAGTAAAATAGCCAAATTGACTTCTGAAGTCAAAGGGTATCACCAAAACGGTTGATTAATGATTTAGAGTGTTGGTAGTCTATGGTGTCGTTACGGAGAGGGCGATTGAATACTGCATGGACGGCTATTTTCGCACTCAATATTGTGAAATTAGCCATTTTTACCGAACTGATACTTATTTCGCGATGTTAATTGCTTTTATTCCGTCGTCATCTTCACAAAGCCATCAAATGAGGGCCTTTTTCACTTTGAGGATAACATTTCTCAGTCTGATCAATCAACCATCATAGGAGTTGTTCATTTGCATAAAAATTACATAAATTAGTATTCAGAATGTACTCCAGCCATTAATGCCACTGGATCTGCGCGTCAATCGAGCAAATTCCCTCCCTTTGTTTTGAAAATCGTGACCTTTTCTTTTCGAATATAGATTTCGGGGTCAAAATCTCTGTTTGGGGATACTCAGATGTATGAAATTATGAGATCACGGTCCAAACTTGCTTCCTCGGCGAGAAGGAAACATTTCATTGGTGCATTTTTGAAATATTAAAGTTCGATTTTCGCGCCTGCATGACGATGTATGTACAGTTAGTCATGAATGACACAATGTCAAAGAAAGATATGCACAGACAACATTGTCTTTGAATCTCTTCGTCCTGTGATCGCGGAAAGATGCCAGCATGCAGGAGAGGTGATGCTTCATTGAGTGTTGGCAGTTCTTTTGAATGGCACAGTACAATATGTTAATATGATGGACAGCGTTGTCAATCGTATTGATGTACTCATTTACAAACACCGTGGTGTCATTTAAAATCATTAAAAATACAAAGTTTTCTCTGACATACAGTACCAATTCCATATCAGTCAAACATGGCGATTTCGTTGAACAGAATTCTTTTGTTTTGTGCCGAACAAGTAACCAAAGTGTATCTACGCTTCTACGATGAAATGAAAACAACTAGAAGTGCAGCATGTGTGAAGTTTTATTTCTTTCTTAAAAGCAGGCTTCTGGTCTTTAGTGAAGTATGTGCACTTCAGAAAACATTTGTTTGATTCTTCGTCAACAGTTAAACTTGGATGTTTCACTAAAACCTGCGAAATATCGGTCCACCGACGTTACACATGTCACAGCAAGCTTTGCATATTTCGTTCATATGTACCCTTGGTTGATAGCTGTGCTAATGAACAGAATTGTCCCCGAGGCTCTCTTTCGCCCACAACAGCGATGTATTAATTGCTCTGGAAAAGTTTGCGTATGATGTCTAATAGCGAGTTGGCAAGTGCGAGTGCTTCATGAACTCCACAACGTGTGAAGGGTCGCAGTCAGAAAAATTGTAACCACTGAGCTCGGTTATTGAACCCCTTTTTAGCTCACGTGTGTAAACACGTGGGCTAATGTCATAGCGATGTCTGTCTGTCTGTCCGTGTGTGTGTGTGTGTGTGTGTGTGTCTGTCTGTCTGTTTACACGATAACTCAAAAACGCCTGTACGGATTCAAGTCAGATTTGGTACACAGGTACCATATGCTACTTGCAAGAACTGACATTAGATTTTGGTTAGTGTGGCTTGCATATTAATGAAGTTATGCAATATCGTTTTTTTTCCCGTACCATGGTTTCCCTATGGAGACGGTAATGACAGTGCAGACATATATCAAGAAATACTGCACAAAATTTCATGAAACTTTTCACAGATGACAATCTAAGAACACTATGATGATACTGTGAGTGTCATGTCAATTATCTTCTCATTTGCATATTTAATGAACTTTTGTTATTAGTGAGATAACTCTGAAATTCCTGCACCAAACTTGATGATACTTGCAACAAATATTGATCTGATATATATATCTAGTTATACTTAGAAACATTAGGCAGTGTCAAGTTAATAAATAGCTCATTTACTCATTTTATGAAGGTTTGTAATTAGTCATATAACTCCGATATAACTTCACCAAATGTGATGAAATCTGCTGCAGATACTGATCCGACTGATATCTAACTGTAGTGTAAAGCATTTATTAGTGTAAAATTAATTAAGGGTTCATTTGCATATGTAATGAACTTTGTACTTAGGTTTATAACTCTGAAATTACGGCACCCAAATCAGTGAAATCGGGTACAGATATTGTTTTGATAAATATCTAATTGTACTGAGAAGCATTTGGCAGTGTCAAGTTAATTTAGCGTTTATTTGCATATTTAATGAACTTTGTAATTAGTGATATTACTCTAAAATTACAGCATTGAATTAAATAAAACGTGCTACAAATGTTTATCTGAAGGATATCTAATTGTCCCATAAAGCATTGAGCAGTGTCAAGTTAATTAACAGCTCATTTGCATATCGAATAAAGTTTTGTAATAAGTGATTAAACTCTGAGAGTATTGTACGAAGTTTAAAAAAACCTGCTACATATAGTGATAACATATATCTCATTGTTCTGTTAAGCGTAGTACTACTAATGAACCTGGTGTAAAACACGTGAGCATATTCAGTTCATATCTGGTTTGATAGTGAGGATATTTGCCGAGTGGTTTTGACTATGACGTTTTCGCTAGGTGACTGGGTGCGGTACGTTGTGGGTTTGAACTTACTGACCAGTGTGGACACGTACATAAACACATTGCATCTTCATCAATATGAACAGCATTATTGCATGTTAATTGTCTTAAATTTGAAGATCGATATACTTGACGTTGTTATACAGTGATATTTTTATTTTTTGCTACGTTGAATCCGATATACTCAACTTTTTAGAAGAGTTTTGTCCGTTGTAATTCTGACTGTACTGATCTATCTATTCCGCCGACATACATCGAAGATATCATTGAACGCCCTCATACGATCAGCGGTAAGAACTTGGGCAACGTTACCATCACTTTCATAACTTTTAATACTTTTAGCACCTACTGCCAGCCCCTTTCATGTTATGCCTAACATAAACTATGTAGCGAAAAGTGTCAACTTTGAGCCTTTTGCTTTGCATTTTGTACTGGCGGGTACTCCTTCGTCATTTATCCTGACTTTGTTAAACAAAGATTCTTTATTTGGGGACGAAAAGTTTTGACATTTTGAGGTATTCGTTTTTGCCATAAATTTGTATCCTTATTGGTGACAGTAATTGTCACTCGACAAAAGACCTCCGAACTTGCCCAATGATCCTTTGACGCAGTAGATGGTAGGTAATCATACACCAGGATCAAGCGCGTTCTGAATGTTACCAGAACAGCATATATACCTAGCTCAACAGGTTTGAGAATCTGTTAAAGATTGATACGTCTCAGATAAGAAAGCCTAAACAACCTTTAACATTATCATAGCTTCCAAATGTTATATAATTGAATATCAAAGGTGTTAAATATTTAACCTAACACTAACAACCTGGGTATGATTAGCAAATGTTGTTTCTATATTATCTGTTGCTTTAACAGTCTAGCAGTTTAACAATTTTAAATTCCACTTAATTGTATATCACCACCTCTACGTATACTCAATATCTCTGTCTGTTCTTAAGGTATAAATTTGTCGAAGTGATAATTTGGTTATTACGTTTAAAATTCAATAGATATATAATGAAACTCACTCAGAGAAATCAGTCACTCTTCGAATATAAAGGCAAGATGTTGTAAAGGCGTCGCAGAAAGTGCTTGAACATTTTTGTCAGGAATATTAGGTATATTTAACACATCGGTAAATACAAAAGTTATAAGTTATAATATAATATAATATAATATAATAAAATATAATAAATATATTATAATATAATATAATATAATATAATATAATATAATATATATAATATAATATAATATAATATAATATAATATAATATAATATAATATAATATAATATAGTATAGTATAATATAATATAATATAATATAATATAGTATAATATAATATAATATAATATAATATAATGATAAAATTAAACAGAATAATTTGTCTCGGAGTTTCTCGTAATAGCAAAAGTGACTTTGTTGACCTCCATGAAGGGCTCCCTTTGCCCTCCTGACGTAGATCACATGGTCACATATCTTCGTGCGCCCAGTCCATTGTTGAGGATATAATAAACAGTATAATGTCGGATATAACAAGCATCCAAATATTAGGTCTTACAATTGAGTTACTATTTTACAAAGGGACTTCTAAAACAAAATATCTCATAAATCATGTACATTGAATTAATGTTCTAAGTAAATTACATTTAAAATCAATAACATTGAGAGTATACTAAAAGTGACTTTATTTGGAATAATTTATAATATACAAACACCGCAAATAAATACAGAGCAGTAATTTGTACTTGAATATGTTTTAAGTGTGGGTAAACTTGAAGATGAGATATATTGCTTGTCGAAGATAACACGCTGACCCCGCCTGCCTAGGCCATTCAACTCAGCGACTCGCTTAATGGAAAAGGCCAATGCAACACCTAAATGTGCCATCATTCCTGATTTGTCTGTTTAGATTTTAATGTGGTGGCAATGATAGCATGTCTAGTATCATTTAGTCTCTAAATTATATCTCTATGGACAGTTTCAGGGATCTTTGCAAGTTGTCGAATATTATAAGACGTTCTTCCGATGGCCTTTCTTCCTTCGACCACGATCTGAGACCACTTGGAAACTCCCGCAGATACAAAGATTTGGGCTCCTGGAAGTAAGAACGAGTTGCCACAACCGGTAATTGCGAAACGGCAAGTAGCGAAAGTTTAAAAACAAAAAACTAATAACATAAAACTAATTTGAGATTTAAATGATTATACTCCCAAATTTGATATTTAAAATTTCACGATAGCACACTTATCTTAGTCGAGATTCATTATAAAGGTCTGAGTGAAAGTATATATCAGTAGCTTACATTGGTTTAGTGAATATTGTAGCTAATTATTGTATTGTAGCTATTAAGAAGAAAAAAACGTCAGGTACACTATACGGTGATAATTCCATATTGTTGTGTTGAAACAAATGTTCAATGTTAATCGACAATAAGCAGGCCCTGAATATATTTCGCTTATATAAATATATACCGCTTTTGTAATGAAGCCAACTACCAATATGTACGTAGATTGGGTTAGTTTCAGTTAAATAAGGTGAAAAGGAGTATCATATTTGTTGTTGTCCATAAAGTAGTGAATACAAAGTCACTATGACTCAGTCGATTTAATCATATGCAAAGTATGTTGACGACATCATATGGAAAAGCGTATTTACACTGTGACAATTGTTTAGCTCTAATTTCGTTTCTCATTCACTAGTAACTTTTGAAATATACCTGAACGATTTCTGAACATAACAGACTACTACCGTACTGTTACAAATAACAAAAATCATGAAAATGTTATATGTATCAAATTGTTCAACTTACTAAATGCAATTTCCTGTTCGATGAGGGATAGCATATAGTAATCTCCTATAAATGTAGTGTATTCTGAAGAAATCTCTATATCTTGAAAAGTAATTATGTGGTTCATCGGTATCATCTTGGACAGAATAAGTGTTATGCCCTGAAATAAATTTCACAAGAAATTTGATATTTGACATTTCATTTATTTACATATCTGCCTCTTGTTCTATGACTCTGCCTCTGTCTGTCTTTCTGTCTGTCTGTCTGTCTGTCTGTCTGTCTGTCTGTCTGTTTCTGACCCTCTTCTCTGTCTGTCTAATCATATATAAAATATGTTTCCGTGCGAAGTACCAGTTATATATATATATATATATATATATATATATATATATATATATATATATATATATATATATATCCACATACATGAATACTTTTATTTTCGATTTTACCGTTAAGTTCTGCTTCGATGTATATATATTATCTTACCAACATGATTTTTACCGTCAGTGTTGTGCTGAGAGGTTTTTGAAAGGGAGCAAGTAACCATAATACAAAAAATACCATAGCACATGAATCTTTACTGCCGCGTAAATTATAGATAACTTTCAGATAATTCTCAAACGCTAATATCCCTGCTTATGTTTAACTGACATCAATTTGCCAGGGATCTCTGAACCAACCTTCGACCATAGCGGACATGCCACATAAATGCACTCTATACTCTCCCGGGTCATCAATTCATACAGTGCAGCACTTGCCATTTCTGACAATTCATTTAGTTCCTCAACGATAGCTTTACAGGCCTCGGGGTTTACTTGAAAGATGCATCTGTATTAATAAATACATAAAGAACCTGAAGTGATTTCCTTTGTTATCACGGACACACTATAGATGATAATGATGATAAAGATGATGATGGTGGTAACAGTTGGAAAAATTATGTGACATGATCTTCGCACTGGTCGAAATGATCAAGGTAGTTATTGTAATGATCTTGACCCTAATAAGTGTTAAAACGTTTTATCTTTTCAAATAGCCATGTAAATTTCTAATTCCTCATTACAGGGTTTATAATATATGTACTAGATTACTTGACGTTCCACCTATACAACAGCAACCACCACAATCACCACTGCCACCAGCACAATAAGCGTCGTGTTCATCATCATCATCATCATCATCATCATCATCATCCACGTTGTCGTCGTCGTCGTCGTTGTCGTGATCTTCGTCACCATCATCTCCCCATTCCGTCCTATCCATTTTCTTGTCGATGTAACCCATTATCTCAAAATGCCTTTGTATAAACGAATAACTTTGCCATCCTCATTTAAATATTTCGAACGTTACACAATTACCAGAATATTAAATTCAGCTGTGGTACAGTTAATCCGGGTTGGATGAACATATCTACGTATAGACAGAATTGTCATAAGGTGTCTTAATCATTCGTAATCTTGTAAAAGTAACCGTATCTTGTAATGATATACGATAGTTATAGGAAACACTACATGCTTAATATGTTTTGACAGTATACTCACGGCATTTCAGCTGTCCTGTTCCTAAAGTGATATGCCAGATAAGGTTTTCCATCACAAATTTGATCGTATATGACATCGACAATATGTCTTACTTTAGGTGGCCGTACAAGGTGTTTGTCTACAGCTTTCTCCATTTCCTTCCTTTCACTACCACCGAATCATTTAAATAGTCTTTGAACGGTGTGATTGCCAGGCATTCACATCTTTGTATTTTTGCACAATGTCTTCAAGTTTTGCATTATCTTTTATTAATTTACCTTCACTTGGAAGATCGACATTGATTAAGTCACGAAATAGCTTTGTACTTAGTCGTTGGTACGTTACGTCTGGAATACGTAACCTTATAATAAGTGTGTTGTTTTCACTACAACTCTGTTTATACTGGTCTATTGTTGCCACAGGCAACAATTTCGACAAAATGTTGACGTCAAAGGTATCGTTGAACGCCCTCATACGATCAGCGTGTACACCTTGTTCAACGTTGCCGCCACTCAAGAAAAACGGTGTCATTACGAGAGTCCGCTTTGTTAGTAATGCCATCATGATGACGTTTTTAAACATCCAGTATTGCGTACTGGCACCGTCCCCTTTCATGTGAGGCCTAACAGAAAGTATGTAGCGACGCGGAGAAGTGTTTTCCTTGGGAATGTCAACACCGATTGTCTTCTCTTTACTTGGAGATTGTAGGAGTTCTTTGGTCTTGTGTTCCTGATGTGTTGAAAATAATAATTCAGGCATGTTTCCATTTGTGGTAACGAGATTTTCATTATTGACATCTTCCTGTTGTTTGTGGTTGGCACCTTATATACCTACGTTACCGACCTTAACGATTACAGGAAAATGAACAAAGGAAGCAAGATTAAGACAGCAGAAACTTTTACAGTACCCGTATTTTATCCATTTGCTTTCTTGACTGTTGAATTTTGATGTCTAAATAGGCTAAGATAATTGATCATGAATTTCTCTGTAGTGGATGTTGCAACACAAATACTGAGAACGCAGCTATTCCTTGAAAAAGACGAAGTCTACAGGTCATCTTGTACGTTGTTGCTAATTAGAGCATTCTTATGCCAACCAAGAATTCTGACTATAATACACGCTGTGTGGTCATGACAAGGCACGCGCCTCTTTTTCCATGCAATGTTCATTTTGTCGTAGATTGACATTTAGACATGAATACAGTTTACTCACCTTCTGTACACGTCCAGGTTGCAATAGATAACGGTGAGCGCTGAACCGCATCGACGTTGATGTTTGTTGTGCAAGATACAGAAACACCAAAACAGAAATAATGAAAAGTGAACAGTAGAGAAAACGTCGATGATATTGGCGGAACATTTCAGAAGTGAGTCGATATAACGGAGTAGGAAAGTCAATAGCTGTGCCAGATAGTTGATTTGAAGAGAAATTAAACATGCAGGTGCGCCTAGTATGTGTGGCTGGTTGAGTACAAATATTATTTTCTTCAAAATGAAACGTACCTTTATACCAAATGTTGTTTGATGATGATACAATGGAATCGTTTGTATGATTGGCACAGGAATACTCCAACCCCCTCCCCCTCTCGTAACAAAATTCATCCAAATTTAATTGCATATTTTTGATTATTTTCACAATAGAAAGTCTATCAGTTCAAAATTTGGAATTTCTCCCGATGCAATTAATGCGATATTAATTTTTCACTGCTTCAGTTCCAAGGCAACAAATCGCTTTAAGGCAGCAGCTGCCTTAAAAGTAAACATTTTGCTGAAATTTTCTTCTGTGAAATTTTCGATCATTCTCCCAGCAAATAAAACAATAAAAATCAGGCTTCATCATGCGACATTTTGTTCTAGAGAAATCCATGTTGAAATTCAAATGACTTCTATTCCTGTGACAACTATTTCGATTTTCGAAAACACTAGAACTGCGATCGCTTTAAAATGTACCACTGTAAGTGGAAGATCAGAAAAGTATCGTAAATATTTTAGAATTAAAATAACTGTCCTGGGGCTCATGTTATCTTAATATCTAGACAATTATATATTATTATCATTAAAGCATATATTATTGAACAGAAAGTGGTCAATATTTGCGATTTCATAACATCCCTCTTAATTTTAATTTTTTCAAACACTTTATTGAATCTGTATCACCTTGCCACCCGCAGACTGTTCCGGCTGTTGTAAACTAAATCCTAGAAATATGACTGAGGGGAATTTAAACAAGTGGTTTAGTCGTCGGCATAACTTCTTTGATGTTATTGTTGAGAATGTAAACTGTTTCAGTTGAAGTAAAAAATTGAGCAATACGTGCAAACTATTTTGAATGTTTAGTCTGAGATTACTGCTAATTTCGTGCTGAGAAAATTTATCTGCCTTACCAACGTCTAAGTTTTTGACTTAAGATGGCTTACAATGGTCTACTCGAATGTTGTACCAAGCCTTTATGTAGACCTGTCAGTGTTGTTTTGGTCACGTTTGCGTTCACATACTAGTTGTTTTTTCATCATGACAAAAGCATATCTACTTTTTTAACTTAGGTGCTCACATATGAAGGCTACTGTCGTACTGGTGTCTGTCTGTGTGTCTATGTATTGTCTTCGGAGGCGATATCTAAACAACGGATTTCAGATCCGAATGAAATCAAATACATTGATTTTTGGAGGAATGGCAAGAACTGATTAGTTTGTGGTAGGTTTCGCTTGCATATATTTTGCTTATTCTCAAAATTTAACGATTTGAGAGAAAACATATACATTTAGAATGGCTGCGAAAATATATAATAAATATCGCTAACATTAGGAAGTATCTGCCGTAAATATATTAAGGGGTGACATGGTTGATCAGGAATTTGCATATTTGATGAAATTTCCTAGGGATATATCAGAATAACCTTGACAGAAGTTGACTAAGCTTGCCATGTGCATTACGGCACCCGTTTAATATTTTTTGTTCACATTTAAACATTCGGTCAAGAAAAAACATTAATAAGCTTAATATATGTATGCGTACCCAACAGTATATTTATCTACACGGGCAAACCACACGTTCAAAGTAAAATCATGAAAATAATGTCAAAAGTTGCAGCTATTTGAAGTGATATAAAGAGTGTAAAAATCACAAACATGAATTTCATTCTCATATATTTATTTTATTTCTGAATATTAACGTACTGACTCAATATAAAGACGCTCATGAAGTGATTACAAGATACATGTGGTACTCATTAAACCCGATTTGACTCTAAAATTATCAACCTTTACAGGATATGGGGAAGATAGTTGTTAAATCATTGTCTTATGGACATCTTTTGGAATCTTTGCAATATCTCGAATACTGTAAGATTTTCTTCCCATCGCCTCTCTTCCATCCCTCACTATATCTGACCACTTTGAAAATCCAGCGCCTACAAAGATTTTAGCTCCTGCGGACAGAAAACGAAAACAAAATGGCATTTAATAATCAAAAACACGCATGATACGTTTGTGACACGAGTGCTTAGGCCAAACGCGTCATTTGTGACAGACGCGTAACTATTATATCTATCCGTTATATATCAAGCAACAGCGGTTCAGTATGCAGAGTTTTTTAAGGGACTATATATTACTTCGGTTCATACCTAACCGCTATTCATCTTCCTGGTTGCTGATTTGCCTGTGCTTAAGTACATCACACGACATTTCAACTCAGCACGTCAGTCTTATATTTCGATGAATGGACGATCATAATGTTTAGAGTGCGGACAACTACGAACTCTTTTTTAGAACGTACAACGATTACAGTTATCAAAAGTTTAGCAGTGCTGGCATGCCGTAGCGTAGGGTCATTGTGTAATTATATTTCACTATTTTTAGATACAAATTTACGCGACATATATTTCCTCATATTGACAGTTGTGCACGTAGAAATGGCGAAGAATGCTGCAATACATAATTAAAGCGACACATAAACGGCAATTATGTGCATATAAATTACAATCACCTCATTTTACCTTTTATAAAAAACACACACATCTATAATAGACTCTTAAAAGATTAGAAAATATACAAAGTTGAACTTACTAAAAGCAATTTCTTGTTCGACCAGCGATAACGTATAATAATCTTCTAGCGATTTTTTATATTCTGCTGGAACCTGTAGATCTGGAGATGTGATCACGTTTTGCTTTTGTATCCACTTCGACAATATGATCTTTATGTCCTGCAAAACCAGAAGTTGAAAACGAGTGTTGCTATTGTGCTTAATGTTTTTCAGACTTTTAAAGTATTAGCTTCACATTATTATTTAGCCAACTTTGTTTCTCTATTCGATAGTATAGGTGGCAAAGAGAATATGTAATGAACTAACAATTGGAATTCTAAAACGTTCTGATAGTAGCCTCAAGGTAACACATAATATGATAAAATTACATACCAATGACCACAGAGGGCATGCTACATAAATGCACTTCAGACTATCGTTTCGCATCAGCTCAGCTAGGGAAGCACTGGCTTTTTCCGCTAGTTTTTTACCCTCTCTGAGAACGTAGTCACATTCTTGTGTGTACTTCTCTCGTCCAAAGAAACATCTGTAATAGTAGTAGATTGGATAGTGGTAATGAATGCATTGCATATCAAAATTCAATACCAAACATAGGTGAGTATACCATCACAATAGCGCCTTTAAAATAGCTGTTGAGATTGTGACGAAGACGATAGTAATGATGATGACCATTTTGATGAACAACGCACCTATGATGTCTGAGCTATTGCTGACAATGGAGATGAATCCGATGAAGGTGATGATGGCATTGCTGAAGAGGAAGATGATGACTGCAAATATGATACTGTATGACATTTCCTGTCACTGCAAACACCTTAAGTACTGATATTGCTAGTACTTGTACTGTTTGCAATTTTTACCTCAACTCGAAGTGTCATTGACAGCATGGTCAACGTGATAAAGGTCATGATCGTCGTTATGATCGCCATCTTCATTATCTTCGATAGAATAACTATCATCAGATCATCATAATCTCCTTCATATTAGGTATGCCTATGAAAAGCTCTATAAATCAAACCCAGCAATTTTGTAGCATGGTGATACGATTCTCAATATGCTAATTATCATTCTGACACCATGGCATTTCCCTTCACTGTGCCAAAAGAGCTGAATCCACATAAGATTATACTGGATTCTATTTTGGATTCTACCAGAATACTTTGGAATTATGATGAAATTCATTATATATCTCAATGCCAGATTCTCGGTGCTGGATGGTGACTGATACTCTCATGGATTCCACTGCATATTGTAAGAATCCATATAAATGGATTATGCTATAGCTCTCCGGATATGGAATATTTCACATGGTGTTTGCCTCTATTTAAGGTAGACTGCGCCTCGGGGACAGATACTCGGGTCCGACTTAAACTTTTCCAATTCTTTTCTGATCTACCTCTTGTGGGGATTCATTTTAAAGCTCTTGGTGTGCGAAAACTTTTCATCGGCTTAGTCTTTCGAAATTCCAAAAATTTTATTTTCTTCATAGAGGTGAGACAGGGATAGCGGCCATTTTGAATTTTAAATACATGTATCAGTAAATCTTGGAATATTGTTTCTCTAGTACCAAAATTTGCACGGTGACCCCCGATTTTTATTCTTGGTTTTGAAAGAGAATGGTGAAAGATTCCTTGAGGGAAGTTTGAGGAAAAGTTTAAGTCTTTCACTTTCGAGGGGCATACTGCCTTAAGATGGAGTAATGTTCCCTGATACCGCTTATTTGTTAAACACTTGTAATGCAACACATAATCGTGACTTGGCAATAATCTTGCAACGTGAACACGTGTCAAATAACTTACGGCTCTTCTGCCGACTTGTTTCTGAAATGAAAGGCAAGATAGGCTCTTCCATCACATATTTGGTCATGTAAGACATCTACGATATGCCTCACTCTCGATGGTCGTACGAGGTGTGTTTCGAGTCTCTTCTTAATTCTATCCCTCTCGCTACCTCGGAAGCCTTCAAGAAGTGACCTATGGGATCTTATAGCTAGGCACTGAACATCTTTGATCTTATTTATAAGGTAATCGAGGTCGACATGGCCTTGGTTCATTACATTGATCACGCTTTGCACAGTTGGTAGGTCAACATTAACAATGTCACGGTAAACCACTGTTCTCATCATATTGTACGCAGACTCTGAAACATTCCCTGTTAAAAGTTTACTATTTTGTGCATTGCATGTCTGCTTGTACTCGTCTATTGTTGCAAGTGGCAACAATTCTCTCAGAATGTCCGCATCGAAAGTTTCATTGAACGCTCTCATGTGTTCTACAGTCAGACCATGGCCGACATTGCCGCCAAAGAGAAAAAATGGAGTCATGACTAAAGTACGATTTGTTAGCAGTGCGAACATGATGATGCTTTTGAAACCCATATAGTGTGTGTTGGCTCCTCCTCCCATGGCCGATCGTACAGAAAATAAGTATTTAGGTCGAGCACGGCCATCACTCACGGTTTCAACTCTACGATTTTGTGCGATAGGTGGTGTTGTTGGACGGAATTGTTTCTTGTTCTTTGGAACACTTTCCTCTAAGAATGTTAAGACCTTTGTGGGAACACTTTCAGTCAAGAAACCGTCTTGTTTGGTCCTATTAACACCATCACTGTGATCTTTGATAGTTGTTGACATTTTGTATCGTATTGTCTCTCCTTTTGACATTGTTTCTTTTGTTTCCTCTATGGGTGTTGAAAATATGTTGTTGACATCCGTCGAAGCAGCATCGTCTATACTGTTTGTGTCAATTCCACCATGACTGGTATCCTTGGTGCGCACGCTCTCAAGCTGAAAGAAGATGAATGTATGAGAAGTTAAAATCGTACATGACAACTTGAAATTGTTTGCAATCATTATTATACAAACTAAACGATTAAACCTCTATACATATCCTTTAACTTTTGGATTAGCCTCCTGTCCCGTCACACTTAAGGCCCCATAAGCTGTAACTTTTACCCGCTTTTACCTATTTTTTGTTCAGTAAATTATGTTAAAGCGCCAATAAAATGTTTAGTTCTTCCAAAATGATGTTTTTCCGTAAAAATAAATCGTAAATTACCTCCCCCTTCGATGCACAGCCGCTAAAAAATCAGCCGCGCCAAGCGCCAGATGTCAACAACGTTGTATTCAAGTCCGGACTAGAATGGAAATTGGCAACATAAAATCGCTCGTTGTTGGCCTACGGTACGCGTTGTGATCCCAAACTGATAGTGATTCCTCGTTATTTGGTAGGACAATTAACATAAGTAAGTCATCATCGAAAACAAAAATAAGAGAAAATGTCAAAAGTTAAAGCTTATGGAGCTTTAAGGTATTTTACCATTTCTACATACTATTTTGTTTTGACACTAACTTCAAGACGGATACGGATGAAGCCTGGCTAAACGAAAAATCAACGACATCAGGCTTCTTATGCGATAAAATAAAGTTGCGTTTTAAAGTATAGTCAACCTAACTTTCTGAAGCATGCTTTACGTTTTATTGGAGCATTAAAGAATATAATTAACCATTAGCTATGCTATTTTGTTTCGTTTACTACACATGTAAATCGCCGTCCTTATACTTTCCATGTTCTTAAACGTGTAATATTTTCCAACATGGCTGGAAATGAGTGAGTCATAGCTATCTCAGAGTATCGCGGATTATACATGGTACGTCATATACTACACAGTAGGAAAAACATCTTCCAACTACGGCAAATGTTTTGCAGTTTATTGTCCTTAAGGTAATATGCGCCTCGAAAATATGGGCCTCGAAAATAAAAGACTTAATAATTTGCTCAAACTTTTCTCAATAAATCTTTCAACCATTCTCTTTCAAATCAAGAATTACAATCGGGGGTCGCCGTGCAAATTTTAGTACCAGGGAAATAAATTACCAGAGATTTACAGTATTTGAAATTCAAAATGACCGCCATCCCCGTGTTAACTATATGGAGAAAAATAAATTTTCTATCATTGAAAAATTAAGCATGTAAAAAGTTTTCTTACACAAAGAGCTTTAAAATGAACCGTACAAGTGGTAGATCAGAATAGAATTGAAAAAGTTTGAAAGCCCTAATATCTGTCCCCCAGGCGCGATCTACATTAATCTGTGTCAAATTGTAATGTACATTTACCAACTAAGCTTACGCTATAAAAAATGATACGCATACTTTTCAGTGATGTAGTTCTTATGATTTTGCTGCGATGCCTTAAAGTAACAGTTGTTGTCTTGGTTGTGGCGCTATATTCGTTGTATATATTCGTAAGAAATACTGCTATAGACCACAAACTTTTATCTTGTGGGGGAGTTGTTGTTCTATGCAAAACGCGGTGCGTGCAATATTTTAAAACCTCAATCACGATCACAACTCACCTCGTGGTCAGATAGTCCAGATAGTGGTCGACAGCCATATGTTGAAAACCAACATGATTTGGAAGTTTGTTGCATGGCATAAAGTAGGAAACCAATGCAAACCATTAAACATACAAGATAAAAAGACTGACGTCGGAAATTTAGTTGCCTCATGTCTGACGCTTTGCATAAACTGCCAAATCGACGATATATTGATGTCCGTTCCTTATGTCCGAAACTGAGTCATAAAAACGACAAGAATATTCGCTCGGAAGTTCATCACTTCACCAACAGTTCAAATAATTGATCGTCATATGTTGGTATATGATAAGCCGCAGCAGTATGGCATATTATAATGTATTTATGTTTCAAATTACTTTTAGCAATCCACTTTTAATTGTTTCTTCGGCGGTGTTTCAATCTTTAATCAACACACGGAAAGACTCAGGGTACTCCATATTAATAAATAAAAATTGAATCTTTGGTCCGTTATTAAGATCTAGTATTTCTGTAGGCAGCAGCTGTCGCATTTGTCCTGTTTAATAAGTAACGTCCCAGACATATGTACCGTCCTGAATATGTAACTGCTACAGTGATTTGATTTGTGTTTGTTGTTTTATAAGATCGGTTACTGCGCACTGATTGGTTGGACCGTTTCTCTCAGGTATCATTTGATGTGAATTGTCCACATCACGACCCTGTGATTGGTTCGCCGTGTCTTTGTGTTTGCCTACTTCTGCAGTGTTCGCTGACACATTTGGAGGGGGGAATCTAAATCTGTTAAGGCAGATAACAGCCGTTAGAAATTTGAGTCTGTTATATTCCATGGTAAGTATTAAAGGCTATGACGCTCAAGGTGCCTAGCAACAGCGGATTGTGCTACACCGAGGTACGAAAACAGTATTAAAGAATATTAGACAGGTCAGATAAAACCACTGCGGCTCTTTGTTTCCCAAAGTCCATCTGTCTGCCCGTCCATCCATCAATAGATACATCAATAGAGACCCTAATAAATAGATAGATAGATAGATAGATAGATAGATAGATAGATATTAGATAGACATACATACATACATACATACATACATACATACATACATACATACATACATGCATACATTCATACATACATACATACATACATACATACATACATACATACATACATACATACATACATACATACATACATACATACATACATACATACATACATACATACATACATACATACATACATACATACATACGATGCGAAAGTAGATGTAGATGTGTAGAGAAACATTACCTATGGTTTTATCGACATCTTGGGGAATCTTGCAATATTACGAATATCACTTGGAAATGTAAAAGATAAACTTACGGCTCTCCAGCACTGCAGCTGATTTGTTCCTACTGCGGCAGGCAAGAAAGGGTCATTCCTCACATTTCTTGTCGTACAAGATGCTTGTCGACATTCGTCGTCACAACCTCTGATGAAAATTATCAAGAAGTGTCTTCTACCTAATAATCGAATTCTTGTATTTATAAATAACATCATTTAGGTCAAGATGTCCTTGATTTATTATATTAATATAATTGATTTTGTTCACATTTGGAAGATCCGTATAAACGATGTCTTTGTAGACATTTGTAGTATTTTTCAGTTTAGTGTATAAAGATTCTGTAGTATTCAAAGATAATAATTTACTATCAATGCCGTTATATTTTTGCTTAAACTCGGCAATTGGTGCAACGGGCAAAAATATTCTTAATATATATGCATCAAAAGTTTCATCGGACGCTTCATGCGCTCAACAAACAGAACCTGGCCAGCATTATCCATACCTAGATTCATGTGCCTGTGTAAAGGTATCGGAGAAACCGCTCTAACATCTGTGCATGCATAATATATATATATATAATATATATATATTATATATATATATATATATATATATATATAATATATATATATAATATATATATATATATATATAAGGGTCCCAAGAAGGGTCCCAATTTTTTACTATCTTCACTCCTTTCCCTCCTTTTGTAGTATCCTATTACTCTATCCACGTCTTCTTCAGCCAGCCTGATACCTATGTGGAAGCAACGGTTGATTAATGACAAGGGAGAGAAGTGTTATTTGAAGTTACGTTTTTTTTACACAACAACTAATACTGCTGCCGGGGGTCGAACCCAGCACCTCCAGCATGTGAAGCACTACCTATAACCTGTACTCCACGAGAACAAGTTGCGAGAAAGGGATGCAATGTTTCATATAAACGTTAGGATGATAATGCTAAGCAGGAACTGATGAATTTATAATGTTCACTTGTAATGATTTGAAAATCTTTAACGCATTTTCCTTCTTTTATTGAATTATGCCTCTGCATTGATTCTTTATTGGCTGTCTTATTTTTTTGCATTGTCGTGTTTGTTGTGCAGATTTGTTATTTTCTGAATATTTTTTCATATTATTTGTTGTATTTGCACAGTTAAAGTATTAAATTGTCACTTGTTTAGGATGTTTTATATGTTGAAAACTTTGTGTTTGACATTTATTATTGAATTTGTCATTTGCTGCCTTTTTTACAATACGAAAGGTGTGTGTTCCAGTTATGACAGGATACACTTTTATATAAAAGTGGTTCGTCACTCAACATGTATGTAATGCGATATTTCATTGCTATTGTAGATGAAAATGTGAACAACAATCGTTGGATATGCCACGAAAATTACACTATAAAAATTCCGCCAATCGACGAAGTGAATTAGGTACAGAAGCAAACGAAATTCGCCGCCAATATAATGATTTAGGGTGCATATATTGTCACTAGCACGAACTTGGTCTGGTTTGTGCATTCCTAGTGTCACACATCAGCGACAGCAGTGGCCTCCTGAGTTGTCAATGTAGGCGTGATATTAGTTTTTAGACCGTCTCAAAACATATGGCATAATATGGTGTTATGTGCAGAGTTGCAATTAATCGATGAAGGGGACTGTAAACTTGAAGGACAGAGAATTGAAATTGTTGAACAAGCACGCCTTAGCTTTAACGCCGAAACGCCTCCGCCACATGAACTCATAAAGATAAGTTGGAAATAAGTCTGAAGGTGTGAAGCCAATCCAATTTCGCATGGCATGCATCCACATGCCTTCAAAGGTGTTGGTGTGGGCGAAGGTTGAGGATCCACAAAATGAAGACAATGATTAGCGGTGAAATGAGAGAACTGAGGAGACTTGGACAAAGAAGAATAAGCCCCCTACCATTCATCGGAATAATATTGGAACCTGTAGGAAACAAATCGATAAAGCATTGGCATTCGTACGCTGGTCAACAGAAATTAAAAGGGAAGCACAAATATCGCGACCAATCACCAAATGTCTGTCACTGTGTCGACTCAAGCTGTATTTGGACATCCGGAACTTGAATTCAATATAGATTTTTTTTGTTTACATCCGTGTATTCATAAATTTCCATAATACAGCCTGGCTAAAAATCTATTGGAAGGCATATCGCGAAGATAAAGGAAACAAATTTGTGGGCAAAAAATTAACTAATTGAACTAATGTACAGGTGTGATTTTCGGTCTGTAGAAGAAGTAATGCAAATGAAAACATACAAAGATTTTTTGGCCGTCATATTGATTATTATTTGCATTTGAATGAACTGTGAATTCTGTTACGTAACAGTGTGCCGTGTTTTGCAAGTGTTGTATTGAAAAGGGTCAATATGGCCATTGCCGTCGGGTCAGTTTGTACATGACAACAAATTTGATGAATAAAACGTGAGAGGGGACATATTGTACCCGGAATGAGACTGAATTATTGCCGCGATCACATGAACTAACTAACCCTAACCCTAGAAAGTCTGTGATTGTCTTCGTTTGCTTGATTTTGTTTTGGGTGAAGCACAGTGGGAGCCAGAAATTGGAGTTAGCTGACAATTAATTGTCGGAACTCCGCTCGCTTCGCTCGCTCCGTTCCGACAATTTGGTCAGCTAACCCCAATTCCTGGCCCCCACTGTACTTCACCCAATACAAAAACTAAGCAGTCGGAGATTGTGAAAATGATTTAAGAAAGTGCAATTTTATATTATTTTAACCTTAGTAGTTGGTCAGTGCCGCAATTATAGGGCGTCTGTACTTTGTGTACTGCGAGTTTGACGTCATCAGTTTGTGGCTATACCACTTGTAAATGCTGCCCTCGCGGCGTGTCCGCATTTTGACTCGTTGCTGCACAACTCGTCAATACGGACACATCACTCGAATACGACGCGGTATCGCCCAGGCTTCGTGTAAGAACCCCTTAGTACACATAACCGCATCACGTATCTGAGCGTACTGAGTCTGTAGAACACATCGCGTCTTTTTTATTCTGGAGTAGAACCATTGAGTACATTTCTGAACTGATTCCATTCTAGTTACTACGCAAAAGTTCCATTCGTACACAAAGCCAGCACGAGATTAGGAAAACGTCTGCTCACTCAGATCGAAGTGGCGACAGTGACATCAGTTGAACTTGATATCTCGAAATTCTATTGAAATCCAGTGTATACTAAGTGCGTGTCTGTTCAGGGTAAATTACAATAATTTACATCACACCTTTGTCCTTCTTACACCTCTCGATTTCAGCCTTGATCTCTGTCGGTCACATATATTGCTTTGCCTGTTCTAGAATTCTGCAGGTAAACAAATGACATCATTATGTATCGACGAGAAACAGCCATCGCTTTTCTGAATAATTGACACAAATGGCGGTGAATTTTCGATATCGCTTGCATCTTTATCTCCAAAACAATGCTGAATGTCATGTTAAGTACATGTTTGTCATTCCATAAGGTATATGATAAAACCTCTAAGACGTTTGCCTTGATACGGCTTTTGCGGACCTTGGTCGTAAGGCGTACGGGTCCCCGCACGCTCGTGCCCTTCGGCCGTGCGAACTCGGTCCGCAAAACCTGCATCACGTCCGTAAAGATTATTACCGCCCAATCGGATAAAAACCCAAAACCAAAAGAAACGGAGTCATAACTAGTGTACGATTTGAAAGTAGTGCGAACACGAAAACCCATATGGTACGCAATTGCTCCTCCGCCTATAGAGGATCTAACAGCAAACAAATATCGTTCGTCAGAGGGAAGTTAACACCGACCGCACGCTCTAAAATTGATATCCCTGCAGGGGTTTTTATAGATGTTGTCCAGTGTAATTTTCTCGCCGCAAAATGTAGCGAATGTTGCTTGAATGAATATAGCAATTTGATAAATAAATCGCCTAGGACTATCGAAGTCATGGTTTTGTCTTGTCTTTGTCATTTCAAAATATCTATCGCCATCGCCTTCTGTATTTCTCTCTACCAAAAGAGTTGAAATTTAATCGCTAACATTAGATTTCATACTCTGTGTGCCAATGCTATTATAGTCGATATCTGTTTTGCGCATGTTCACACGCTGCAAGAATAGAACACCTTCTTGAGAACTTCGGAGCAGCTACAAGAATCAAATCGCTGTTTCCGTCGTCTGTCGTTAAATTCAGTAATACTCTACAACAATCGGACGAACGCCAAAGGCTTTTTCAAGATTGCACTGTTTACTACTAGATTACAAGAGTTAAGCTTAAGGTAAAGGGCGACGAATTCGGACGCGCACACGCTTTAGAACGTTTCTGCGCAGATTTAACTCCAGCCTGCCGCAAATGGGTTATTTTGTAGCGCATGTATTTAACATCACCTGTCATTGTTGAAATTGCGCTTTTACCCAATTTTTTTGACCCAGTGTCTTAGAAATACATGTGACCTATAACCTTGTCATATTTTGACCCCCTAGGAAGCTGCAATATGAGCGAAAAATTAACATTTCTCCCATTTATATGGCGCAAATTACCTATTCACCTGGAGATATTGTAAAAAGTAGCGTGGTGACACCCTTTTATTAAAAGTGTAAACTAAATGGTATTATGTCAGGAGTTTATTCACCAAGTTTGGTCAAAATGACACCATTCAAAGCGACAGGAAGAAATTTCGAAAATTATGAAGTGATATAATTTTGATATCGTCATTTTGTAATCGATACTTATGTTAAAATTTCTTCACAAACATCATGAAAACTATACATTCGATAGATATGGATCTTAAGTCTAGGTATTATTAAATTAACTCATTTGCTAAGCGTTTTATAATTGCTTTCTTTAGTTAAGTGAATTATATCATTTTTATTTATTTCTAACGACGCCATTTTAACGTCCGTTTCCATGGAAACAAGTGTGGTGACCCCCGTTTTTTATTTCATTTTTGAACTTGCACAACTTCAAAGAATATTTGTGCAAAGTTTCAAGAAAATGACACCACAACTTAATTTTGACGTAATTCGTAGTACTTCACCTTAAAGGATGTGTAAGGGACGTTGAGAATGGATAAGACTCAACGAAAGGTAGCGGTTATTTATGTATCGTGGTACGAACTTGTATTCAAACATATACATTTGATATATGCCAGAACCATCTGATACCAAGCAGGCAACACTCGATTCGACTTAAATCAAGTGCGACTACAAGACCTAGAGGCAGTAAATTTCTCAGAAGCTGCTTTTGAGTCTTAACTACCGTGCAATTATGCTTTGAAGCATTGGCATTAGACGAACTAGACATATTGTCTAAATCGAGGTGTTGCCAACACTGTCAGGTGCAATTAACAGCTCAGCGGTAACGTGAGTCGATCATAAAAAATCAACTCTGCAAAAATTGGAACATTGTCTAGCGGGAGGTCAGACTTAGTCAAAACAACACCACACCACACATATCCACGCACTGCACAGCTCGCTAAGGCCAAAAAAAGAAAAAGAAATGTTTCTGGTCAGCGCGCGCGTCACTTGAACAACAGCGCGTCACCCTTTTTTTTCCCTGTTTGTGGCCGGTGGCCGTGGCTGACACCCAAACCAAAATGGCTGAAGAGAAAGAAAAAAATCTTTTGGGGGCATGATCAGTGACTGCATGAACAGTATATATGTGACTATATTGCTAAAAATATAAAACTGACCCTCCTCCCTCCCTCGAGGGAAAAAAATAAAAAATAAAAAAAATGAAATGCGCGTCGCCGCACCATTTTTTAAAGAAAGACCTGACCAGAAACATTTCTTTTTTTTGGCCTAACTGTCGAGGACGTATGCCTGGACGTATGCTTTCAGGTTTATAATGCCTTTCGAAAGTTTCGCATTTACAAATTTTTGAACTTTTGAATTTTTGTGTGCTGGTTAAAAATTGCAATGCTGTAATGTAATTGTAATTCGTCGAAGTATTATATTTTGTTGAACTAAGCAACAACAAGTGACTGCGTTCTAAGCAGACGTGATGTGTGTGGATCGGGTGGTGTTGTTTTGACTACGTCTGACCTCCTGCTAGACAATGTTTCAACTTGACTTTTGCAGAGTTGATTTTTTTATGATCGACTCATGTTACCGCTGAGCTGTTAATTGCACCTGACAGTGTTGGCAACACCTCGATTTAGACAATATGTCTAGTTCGTCTAATGCCAATGCTTCAAAGCAATTCACTGTAATTTCTGATTATTGGGAGTTCTTTCGGTTCATTTTTTGAACCCTGGGGAAGCGAGTAACTTATCGATACACTTTTCCAAGACCGCATCAGGTCTTGGGTTTTCAGTCTATAAGCGTGAATGGCCTTGATGTGTTTTCTAACAGTACAATACTTAAATCCGTAACTTATTTAATCATTGTTTTATGAACATTATGTGGGATGTTTGCAAGCTTCCGAACATGGTAAGTTGTTCTCCCGACAGCCGTTCTACTTTCAGTCACCATCTTTGACCAAGTTGAAAATCCAGCTGCTACAAATATCCTTGCTCCTGCAGACCGGAAAAAACGTTAACAAAACAATGTATTGTTGATCTCCATCCATGTGAAGTAATCTGCGAAATATGTCATATACGTTCTCTAAATTTAGCATAATGTATGGCAAAAAAACTGTACATTATTTAGTCACAGAATTTAATTGTAGTCAACGGATTGACATGCAGCAAAAAGGGCAAATGTGGTTCAATGAACATTTTTGACAGTGGTTGTTGTTGTGTTTCATTGACAAGTAAGGCATTATCTGGTATTGATGTCAATTTTTAGATCGTAGTATTTTGGATACTAATTGTTAACATGGATTCGTGTCCTTCGTATAGCATGACGTATAGAGCACTATTATACTACTAGTTAAACAACGTGAGCAAAATCCAGAAAGGAATTTGTCATTTGACAGTAGTGTTGCATGATCGAGTCAATGTATCCGACTCAAGCTCCCGTCGACTGCGAACTGTAATGAGCAAGCGAAGCAGTCTGCCTTCAGCGCGTAAACAGCAATCTTCTCACCTCTAAAACAGGGTTCAATATCGATATAAATTATTGCAATGTTTTTAATACGTACGACGGTAGAGAGGTCCGTGCCTAATGACGGCCAAGTAAAATTCTAATATTTCCTGAAATCGACGAATTCGGTTTTAGGCGTAATTTCAATTTTTTGGGTTAGTTCTAATTCAGATATTGCATGTTTTTGTTCTCACCATTCAGAATTCGACAAGATTTTCGAATTTAGTTTTGTCGTTATAATCTCGAATCTCAAATTCGTTTTTTAAATTCAGAAATCAAAATCGGGAAAACAGAAACGAACAACGTTAAATTTTACAAGGGTGCTAGGGAGTCTCGTGACAGATTGTCACATTTGGATAGCAACAGTGTAGCGAAGATCAGAGAAAAGCTATCCTAATTACTGTATTATACTAGGCCTATCTGTCGTGTTTTAATGGCAATAATCTTCATTATCACATGAACTGGCCCGAATCCGCCACCTGTGTGACATAGCGACTGATAAGAAATCCGAATTACCCCTGTCCTACGTCAACAACCGGAACTTTTTTCATGCACTTCGCCGTGACGCTTCCATGCTCAGACAAGTCTGTCGCGATCGATGCCGTGATCTACGTGAGGTAATGCGATAAATTCAGACATGGAAACAAGGAAGGCATGTCCAATGAAATTTTGAGTCTCTAAAGCTTTTGTAGCTATTCTAAAGAATAGAATGGACGTGCCGTCGCGGCTAGAGCTCCAACTCGGACCGACGGCTCAACGTCACCGTGACACGTTGAACCCGTTCTGGCTGTATAGACGACACGATGATCGTGTCGATAGGCGTAGCTCTGCATGGCAGGGCTGTGTGTTACCGGCGTTATACGGCCTCCCACCGAGGGAGTGAATGATGAAATTCGTGATTGGCACGATGCATTTTAGGTAAGTATGAGTCCGTGTCGAAATAAAAAAAAACACTGACGCCCTACCCCCCCCCATATTGGGCATTTTAAAGACATGATGATCTCCCCATCACTAAAGTCAAAAACAGGGTGACACCTCCTTGGATCCACCGCCCCACTCCCGCCCCGCCCGGCCTAAGAAACTTACCAGTCCCTTACGTAGTGCACTTTGCGTACGATTTTATACGATTCAATAAAATACTCATCGTAATGCCATCAGTCACTGACGAATCTACTCTACAATGCCCACGATCATGAAAAATTTCTCGCCTAAAACTAGTTCATTTGAAGGCTGATGAAAGTGTTTTGACAAACACATCTACAGGGCGGGAGAATTGACCGGGGGAGATTTGAAAAAAGTTTAAGGTTATGCCGGGAAAGTATCGAAAAATACTGAGATGGTAAGGGGAACTTGAAATTGTATCGGCATCCGTCTTAGAATGCACAAAAAGCACCATTTTGTCTAACAATTATAAATTCTACAGAAGCAACCGGGACAGCCCCCTCCCATATCCACTCCTACTCACACACTATGTGTACCCCTTTCACCTATTACAAAACGAGAGATGCCGGATAATCAAAACCCCCAACCTACTCATGTCACGTTTATCATATACATTTGTAATAGACCAGAAGCTCGCCCAAGCTGTCTGTAATATTGTGCACTTGTCAATACAGACGATAGGAAATAAGTCACCCCAATATTAGAGACAGTCACGGTTGCTTCAATTTTTGGCATTTTTTCAGTATTTCAAAGTTATGGAGGGAATGGACTTCGGGAATAGCGCACTATCGCTGAAATTTCCTGTTTAGTTGGACGTCGGGTTGCCAATTAATCCAGTCAATCTACGAGATTTTGGAATAAATAGACAGCTGATCTCGGCGGGAGAAGTGCCTTGTAGTGTCGACTAACTTCAGAAAACTCCATAAGGGGTGGACCATTTGATATCCTGGGGGGGGGGCTTGGAAGATTGGTGGAGAGCCATTATTTTTTTTCCCACGTGCTTCACCATGAATTATTTTTTTTCTACAGGGCATATGCTGGCAACTTTTTTTTCACTTTCCTTCTTCAAGATATATTTTTTTTTTTACCAAATTTCGGTGCAATGTTTGTTTGCTTGGTTTTTCACACCCAGTAACAAGATGCTGTTCTATCGCACAAAGACTATATTCAAGAAACTAAATAAAGATATGTAAATACATGTACATTTTTGATTCACTTTACAAAAACATATTTGTAAAATCATGTACATTTATGGCATTTACTTGTCAGTGTTGTCCTTACATTGAAAGTAGCCGGGTAATTTAAGAAAGTAGATGGGTGGACTGCGAGGGAGCGAAGCGACTGAGTGGCGAGTGAGCGTAGCGAACGAGGGGGGGGGGGAGAGCGCGAGAGGGGGGTGTCCCCCCTCTCGCAAGGCGAAAAATGAAATTTTGGAGTGGAAATGGGTTTCTCTGGTGGCATCTGAGGTGACATTTACAGACTGAAACAGTACTTTTGTTGTGTGTCTTAGACGTGGCTCACATACAACAAAACAAACAAATATGATTTTGTTTTGTTTGTATTATTTATGACACACTTATGGTTTTATTTGCAGTGAAGATGTAACATTTAATCTTAAATCACCTGCTGTCTGCTCATTTCATTGCCCATTTCCCATTCTTCATTACCACATCGTTGTTTCCCAAAACCATCAAACTCATTCAATTCTAATCAAAACACATTCGCTTTTGTTAAGAAAAACATTGGTAAGATAATTCACTATAACAGTGTTTGCATTTACGAATAAAACATGCGTATATAGAAAACTCATAACAATGAAAAATGTGTAGAGAGTCTATCCAATGCGTAATAATATTACGCATTGGATGAGTCTCTACGCATTTTTTCATTGTTGTGAATTTCTATACGCAAACGATAAAAGTAAAATGTTTGCAGGCTGTCTCTCTTCTTGTGGTATTTTGACAAAATCCATACATTCAGATTTACACATTTCTGGAAAACACTGGTGAGCAATTTCAATTTCAGCATACTTCCTCTAATCAGAAGGTCATGTATACTGTACAATTGTTCATATTCAGTTATTGTTCCTCAAGCTGAAATGGTTTATGCTTTATAAAACTCCAGAGCTACTGCTTGATTTTTATTGATGCTGCAGTGTGCATCGAACAATTGCCAAGATTTTTTTTTTTCTGAGTCGCAATGGTCCATAATTGTTTTTCCATCAGCCACTTAAAACCAGATTTTTTTCGAGCAACTCCACCTGGCATCTTTTTTCCCCCCCAAATCTTCCAAGCCCCCCACCCAGGATATCAAATGGTCCACCCCTAATCGGCAATGATGTAGTCGTCTGCAAACATTTCCTTTGTTAGGAGTCCAAATGTTATACAAGAGAAGGTCACAAGGGCAAGAGAAGTTCCGGTCGGGAAACCTGTTGCCATGACAACGGCAGACAGACCATGTAACATTTTGAACGTTTTGCTTTAAGCTTCGCTACACTGTAGGTACGAAGGACCGAGAGACTCCCTAGCATCCAAAAGAAAGTTACGACTGTTTGTTTCTGTTTTCTCGATTCTGGTTCTGAATTTTCAGAAACGAAGTTTGTAATGCGAGACCGACACTGCAGAATCAAATTTGAAAATTGTTCTAAATTCTTAAAGCCCCAGTATTTGTAACTTTTAATAATTTTTTTCATATTTTTGATTAAAATGACATCCTCAGTATGTGAAAGTAGACCATAATTAATACTGACTCGCATGGTTTGCATGCCCAGCCCACCTCACGATTAACAGTAAAAGGAGTGAAAAATGACTTCTTGTCCGGACCAGAAGTCAGCTTTGTTGACACACGAAACGAAACGTAATCACACCACCGCGCATGCTCAACCACATCTACGCAAGTTTTACTGTGGCGTCCGTAGAAACTATACGCTCTTCGAAAAGGTCTGGTCCATCGAAACTGGAGACTCAGCTAAAAACGCGCGAAAGTTGGGTGAAATGCCGGAAAGATATAAATATGTAAGTGTTTACAGATTGTTCCGACTATAATGAGCCGTGCAAACAAACGTCTTGAACAGCTAAACAAACGACGGAGGCAGTAGATTGTAAGCTTCATGCAAGGTAGCCCTGCGTACGATGCTGTGTGTTCCGCTACAGCTAATAGCCCCGCTCACCACAGCCCTGCAAAGACCCGTACGTAGAGTTGGTGACTTCAAATCCATTTTTGGACTTGACGTAAAAAGCCAAATTACTGCCGAAATTCAGCGTTCTTGGGCCCAAGTCGTATCCCTGCCTACCTCAGCTACTCGATCGCTTCCAAAAATGCCAGTCTTTTATTCTTTTTTCGTAAATAACCGTCGATGTCGGCAACTCTCTCGCTAGCCCTGCGTACGTACTCAGCGTACGCTGTGCATTCCCTGTGTGCGTGTGTTAGGAACGCACACAGGGAATGCACAGCGTACACTGCGTACGTACGCAGGGCTAGCGAGAGAGTTGCCGACATCGACGGTTATTTACGAAAAAAGAATAAAAGACTGGCATTTTTGGAAGCGATCGAGTAGCTGAGGTAGGCAGGGATACGACTTGGGCCCAAGAACGCTGAATTCGGCAGTAATTTGGCTTTTTACGTCAAGTCCAAAAATGGATTTGAAGTCACCAACTCTACGTACGGGTCTTTGCAGGGCTGTGGTGAGCGGGGCTATTAGCTGTAGCGGAACACACAGCATCGTACGCAGGGCTAGGCCAGGCTACGCTGCAGGCAACACAGCCTATCAACTTCGCATATCGTTGCCGTAATTGAAAACGCTCAGAAAGGAAAAATTACATCTTGAATGCAGTACAAAAGTCTTACTTATTAAATTTAAAAGTATTTCCAAATAATATCGATCGTAACGGGTATCTAATCCTCACAAGGACTACAGTAGTACAATTATCGGCTAGCTGCGATGCGATGGAGCTCCAGGCATGGTAGCAGTTCGAACACAAGAGAGATCCTGGCCTCACTGCAAAGTCGTCCCCTGCACACCCGGCCCGACAGCAAACTAACCGCTTGGTTTGGTTCTGTCAGTTGTTTACATATTTTTGTATTAAATTCATGATACATATATCTGACTTTCACAACTGTACAATTTGCTTAGGACTGTGATTTTGGCTGTAGTCTACAGACGATCGGAGGGAGCTAAGGCAGGCCCCAAATTTGCATGGACAATGCCCGGGACAACTATAGACGCAGCTCGATGAGAAAGTCATTCACATAAACCTACATGAAGTGATCGATACAAAACTTTTAAACATCACTGGTTCTGAAAATTTATGATCAATGGTTCTGACCTACAGACTTTACACTGCGGCGTTGTTTTTTTTTGGCAGGTGTTTGGCCGGCTACTAGTCCTGTAAGGCTGTACTACATGGAGGTAGTAGACTGTACAAGTGCAGCGGGGCCGGGCCGAGATTGGTGTGGGGCCTGCAGCAAGGTAAAGTTGACAGCGTCCATTGCAGAATGCCCGCGTGTTATCCTTTCGCGTTTGGGAGGAAATTTACCGCTGTATTCAGAATGCCTTTTTACCAGTATAAAAGCTAAGAAACTGATGCACCAAGAGCCAAGAGTCTGTAAATTTCTTAGCAGTAGCTCGATTGTTTTTTTTCTAAATTGTCGCTGAGATACAGCCGTGCGTATACTGGTCCCGATCATTCTAACTCAGGCGTTCACAGCTGTTTAGGGAGCCGTCATTATTTACGACCTGGGGGTCGGAGGAATTACATTAGAAACTCCGAAATTTTGAGTCACAACCCCAGCCAACCATGATGACTTCCTCGATGACTTTGAGTAACCCCCTCTCTAACAGAAATTTTGGTTTACCTGAGCCCATGTAACAATATGTAGATATAAAAGCTCCCCTAATAAGCAGTCTCCGACCATATAGTATTGTTAAATTTGGATGGGTAGCATGTCATTATGGTATGGTTACATGTCCAAATGGTTGTTGAACTCAAGTCAATTAAAATATACATTCCTATGATAATGTAAAGGATGGATTCACAACAGTTCAGTTTTGTCCAAGATCCTGTGCACTTATAGTGATATCTGTCAAGAATATTTCTCCATGACCAAGCCTCTCCTTCTGCCACCTCTGGTAACGACTGCAGAAAACTATACTGCGTGACATCATCATCACCACTGTCGATCCTCATCTTTACTGTCGCTGGTGCCATTGAGTACATGAACAACGATATCATTCTCATCGTCACTATCTTCTCTTTCATAATAAGTATTGCTAGTAGTAGCAGGTACTTGTAGTTTTTTGCCTTGCTTCATCTAGTTGATATTTCTTTGTTCTGTTAAAGTATTTATTTTCTTTTTAATTAATGTGTATCAGAGTAAAATATATATTATCAACTAATCATTATGCCATTGAGGACAGAGTAAGACAAAGAAAAAACATTTTGAGCACCCCCTTATAGATTTCAAGTTTTGGATGACCCCCAGGTCGTAAATACTGACGGTTTCCTTACTTGCTGCCAACGGCCATCGCGTTCACTGCATTCGACAGGCTACAATACATTGCAAAACTATGTTGCTTCGATTTCGCAATCACCTTGCCGCTAAAGCATGAATCAGCTGAAATTTATTACCTCAAGTTACTCAATTTTGATACCTATTTGCCTGCAGAAGTGAGCACAGTGTATATAGTGTCGTCTTAATTTTACATCCGGAGTTCTGAGTGACCAACTGCAGGGTGCGCATCGATGCACTGTCGACTGCAGTTTGAATAATCCGTATATAACGCACAAGGTACCAGGATAGAGTGTCAGCCTCCTCTGCCAAAGTTCTGTATCCTCTGAAACACAGTAGCAGTACGTATTTGAACAGAGAAGAACAAAATAAAACCATTCGCAGGTCATTCAGCCGGCGACCATGGGCGATTACCCAGGCAGTGTGGCTTGGCAAGGCAAGGCCCCAGGAATGTTGTAGGCTCGATGATGTCATCAGTATCGGCGTTCTCGGTCACGTGCACAGCCTACAAGTTGTCAACAAACCCGCGCGGCAATCCAACTCGATCGGGCAATATTTAGCGTTTGTATGTCACAACAGGAGCACAAATTTGGCTTATTTCTTTACTGAACAACATTTCACGATGGATGTAAGAGAATAACATGTAATTTCGAACATAAAAAAGGTCAAAAGTTACAAATACTGGGGCTTTAATAATAAGTACAAAAACACAATATCTAAATGAAAACTAACCCCAAAAATTGAAATTACGCCTAAAATCGAATTCGCCGATTTCAGGAAATATTAGATTTTTATTTGGCCGTCATTAGCCACGGACCTAGAGATCTACAGAGATTTTTATCCATCAATAAACTTTGCTATATTGTCAAATTGTGTTCAGAGTCGAAAGGGAAATAACTCTGATTTAAATTTACTGAAAGCGATTTCCTGTTCTACAAGGGATAGAATGTAGAAGTCTTCATTAGTGTTTTGTAATCTTCAGGGATCTTTAGATCTTGAGATGATCTCACTTGACTTAGCGGTATCAACTTCGACAGGCTTTCAATTATGCCCTTGACAATGAAGAACAAAGAAACAATCTTTTATATTTTTCCGATATTGTATATGTTCCTTTGTTGGATGAAAAGCATACACAATAATTATAACACCGTCTGTAAAATTCATGTCAACCATAATTCTAATTACTTAGAGCCAATAATAATGCACTCCATTACAAGGCAACAACAACAACAACTGGCAATATAACAATAAATTGACAACAAAAGCAACGACAAAGGTAATTCAGATGCACAGTCAATTACATCGCTTACAGGCAAGCCTTGCCACTTCGATGCCTGGTATGCATGTTTTTTTACACGCACTAAACGTTTTCATATCATTAACAAGAAGGAACTTAAAGACTGGATTGCTTGTAATCTGGTCGTAAAGACATTAATTTGCACCCCAGACTGATGATAGTAATCTGTCTCAAGGCTTACATGTCAGATATATTTCGGTGTCAGTTTTCTGTTGTTTATCCTGTATAAACAGTCCAGTCATTAGGTTCCTTCCTGTTAATGATATGAAAACGTTTAGTGTGTGTAAAAAACTGCATACCAGGCATCGAAGTGGCAAGGCTTGCCTGTAAGCGCTGTATGTCTAGTCCGTTACTTACACTGCAGCAGAAGGCAATACTATATGCACACTGTGTTGCCTGTTTGTAAGGGTATTACACGTGAATTCAGTGTAGGTAATCTCTGTTTTCCTTGGTTTATTATCATGAAACATAAACTTTGTTCACTTGTTCTGTTGGCCAATTTCCTCCATGACCTTGAGTTTAATTAGTCATGTTTAGAACTTTCTAGAAGATCATGTTTACCCCAAGTGAAGGTATTTTGAGAACAGTAATTGGCATATGAATAAAAATCTATATTGTTCTTATATTTTCTAGATAGAAGAATCATTTTAGCAGAGTTCGCGTTTACGCAAAAATCGTGCGTATTTACGCAATGAAATTGACTCTCTACGCATTTATTTCATTGTTATGCGTTTTCTACACACAAAGGATAACCATCCCTAAAGCACTCCCCACGACTGAGCTTAGGCAACAACCAGACGAAATTTGTTGCAACACATTTCTGTCAATCACTCATTTTGTGTGGAAAGTTTCGGATTCTCTGGGCGTTGTCTGAAAAATCGGCATCGTAGTTCACACGTTATCACGTTAGGCACGTTATCATGTCAGCTGTGCCTATACGTTGCTAATTTTCAGGCGAGCGATAGTTTCTGAAACTTATGACACAAAGTGAGTGATTGACAGAAATGTTGCGACAAATTATATAAATGCCAACCGTGCACGATCATCGCGTCTCGCTGTTCCCAAATTTTGATCAAGCACACATGCAGCATGGCGTCGAAGCAGACAAATCTGTTTTCTTTCAACTTTGCTCTATGAGTCCGTGAAAAAAAATGATTCATCGGTAGAGCTCGTCAGAATCCCGATAAATTTTGAACACTGCAGAAGTGTCTGGACAAGCTGCCATAACTCTAACTTTTGGGTTGCCCGATGTGTTTTGACGGTCGCATGTATACCCTTCGCTGTTACGTTTCAGCATTGTTCAAGTTGTTCGTTAAACTGTTTTCATTAAAATAATGTTACATCGCGCATCGTACAATCCGAATATGTAGTGTAGGTTTATTCAACGGCACATTGTAATTAATATTTGCAGTCAGTTTTTTCATCAATCGAGTGCGGAAGTGAAATTACGCACTCAAATCCAGCCATTACGCAATTTTAGCAGACTAATGCGTATGCCGTACGCGAGGAGAAAAAAGTCACCGCGAACACTGTTTTAGTATAAATACGGGACGGTACAAAGACTGCCAGACTGTTAGGGATTACGTCAGTGTTTATTTCATGACTATTTTAGGACCTTTACGCTCACGCTGGACTTGCTTTCGGAATTCTGCACGGTTCGGATCAAACTCAAGCCTGCAAGCCAAAGAGGTACCTCCTCACTCATCTGTACCTGTCTACAGTTACCTCCCTTGAGACTCTAACTTCGGAGCTTTGCGCCGTCCAAGCTACATAGCATGTACACTTTACAATTTGTACTTTATCACTTGACCTATAGTTATAAGTTTTAATAATTTTATTCTAAATAAAACCGCCGCATTCACCGCCTTCTTTCTGTCGTAACACTATGTCCTAATCAATACATCACTTCAGTCCTTTGCGATATTGATAGAAGCAGTGCAACAATGGGCGGAAAATATGTATGCCCAGTTTTATTTTCTATCTTCCTAATTGGAAGAGAAACAGCAACGGAAATGCAACGTTTATTCTATCCATAGGTTTTCATGTTGGCGTTTGGTGTTTGTTAAATGTTCATGACATTGGCGAATTAACAACACCCCATATAAATTTATAAGGTCGAACGTGCTTCAAAATTGAAAGATTTAAAATTTTGCCCTATAATTTGCCAAGGACACTTGAAGCGTTCTTTCAAAATAGCAAACAAATATCAGGGGTCACCACGGATATTTTGTTACGAGAGAACCAAATTAGTATTATCTCGAATTTACAGATGTTGAAAGTTAAGAAATGTTACTATCGCCTTTGCATTTTTATTGAAAAACGTTGTTTTTAATTTCACACTTATAAAATAGCCTCAAACATATTTTACTAAACACGTTTTACATCTTTTGAGTCCACAAGAATATCCGAAAACTTTTTTCCGAGGGTAACGTTGTTTAAAGCTTAACTTATACATACCTTTGACCAAATAGGAGTCGCTACATAAATAAACGTTATGTTTTCCTTTCGCATCAGATTAACCAGAGCTATACTGACATTTTCCGCTATTTGCTTGCCCTCTCTGACTGCGATTTCACACATTTCGCTGTCCTTTTGCTTTCCAAAATGGCATCTGTAATAAGGTAAATATAGTGAAATGGGATTCGACAATGACAGATGGGAAGATAAAGAGTTGACGATGATTATGATGATGATGATGATGATGATGATGATGATGATGATGATGATGATGGTGGGTGGTGGTGTGGTGGTGATGATGATGATGGTGATGGTGGTGATGGTGATGGTGATGGTGTAGTCTGGTTCCCTGACCCATTGCCCCGTAGAGGGCGTGGGGAAATATAGGGTCAGGTACCGGGTAGCCATCTTGAACAGAATTTTGTTCAAGATGGCGGAGGTTAGTCACCTGACAGAACATGCTACAACAAATATCGCTGCTACCATTAAAACGCCGGTCAAAATTCGATTGGGTCAGAATTATGTTCGAACACCGGTATCCAAACCAAAAAACATCGGCACACGAGACGGGAAACATAAACTGAAAGGATTAATCCAGAAGTACGGGGAAATAGAGGTGATTGAAGGCTGGCTGTGATATCGCAGCAGTACTTGTTGCGTGTATCGAACGCGCTAGGGTCATTGAGGTCATCGCCAACTGTGGCGTGACCCCAATGACCGAGCACGTTCGATACACGCCACAAGTACTGCTGCGATATCACAGCTAATTGAAAGCAAACTTTGTTGGAACTGTGAACGACGATTGATTTCGATGGATAGAATGGTGTCCGAATTTCATGAAAAATGCCTTGCATCATGTCGACGTTCTAAAAGTATTAAGAGGTGTGCTAAATCACAGTGGCTAAATCATGGAAGTAGAAAGTCTTTCTTTCTACCTCCACGGCTTTGTGGTACAAACAAGAAGTTGTGTCAAGTGAGCCTGAAAGTGCGAAACCCAAGAAAGATGAGAAAAAGTTACAAGTGTTACTTTCATCCAATCACAGCTTGGTTTATTTTAACCCAATAGCGTCCATGTTTACATTAGCCGGTACCTGACCCTATATTTCCCCACGCCCTCTACGGGGAAATGGGTCAGGGAACCAGACTAGGTGATGGTGGTGGTTCTGCTGGTAAAACAATTCACACATCTTTCTGGTGAAGTCATATTGTTTCTCACAGCACCAAGAAACTTGTCGGTCAGCAGTTTGCTTGGATGTTGTTTTGCAAGAACATAATCTTGCTATTTTGTCATGAAATGCCGATACCATTTTCACAAGTATGGCGTTTGAGATCAGCTTCTCAACTCGAGTATTAAATGTAGTCCCCTGCGCTCTTTCAGCGAAAATATTCAAAACAGTGCGATAGTACGTCCATTGGTAATTGCATTTCATTGCATTTATGGAATAAATACAGTGATCTCTAAACCATGGTTACTCCATCCCAAAATGTTTACTGTCTTAGCTTTTCGAAGATCGAATTTTTTTCTCCATAGAGTTAACACAGGGAAGGCGGGCTAATTTGAATTTCAAATATCGGTAAATATTGGGTAATTTGTTTCTCTAGCACCAAAATTTGCATGGTGACCCCCGATTTTCATTTCTGATTTTGAAAGAGTATGGTTGAATGATTCCTTGAGGGAAGTTTACAATGGGCAAAAGTTTTAAGTGTTTTACTTTCGAGGTGCAAACAAACTACCTTAAAGCTTCCAAACCAGCAAAGAGGCAGATAAAGTAAATAATTATTGACTTTCCAAAAGCGAAAAATTATTGTAGAACAAGTGAATTACGCAGTAAATATAGTCACTGAAAAAAGGAAATGAGGAACTGTAAAGATAGCTAACTCAAATAAACTGAAGGTATTCGGTCACCTGTATTTTAACAGCCAATCACAGATTTTACGCGGGTGGCCGCTTTTAAAAAGGGTGCCCTACACGACCAGCCATGGCGTTCTTAGTAGCCTCGTCTGCATGTCCTTTGACGTATCAAATATGGAGGACCGACAGCGACAGGTGTTACGGGGTAGTACGCTAAGCCCCGCCCCTTTACCATATATGGAATATGCAAATTTACAGTGGCCGAGTACCTATAACCAACAAACTAATGAAATAATCGTTTGCTTACTTTACTTCACCTGACATGTTCCTGTTATGGTATACTAGATAATCATGTCCATCACATATGGTGCTGGACATGACATCGACGATATGCCTCACTTTCCATGATCGAACAAGGTGTTTGTCAATTTGCTTTCTTTTCATATTATTTTCAGGACTATTAACTTGTTCTGGAAAGTCCTTGTGAAAGATTACCGCCAGACATTTCACGTCTTTGAACTTATAAATGAAGTCATCAGGCTGTATCGTGTTTATTAACTTGTCCTTGCTCGGTAGATCCACATAAGCAGTCTACGATAACGCCATACAAGGAGCTGGCTTATTTGAATAAATCATTAATATTCATGTCCGCCCGACCAATCAGCGATCGCATAGGTACTCTCGGCACAGAGCAGTAAATTTGCAGCAGTTACTTCCGGGTTCGCGATCGTCGACGATATCCACACTCAGGCGTCGTTATTGTGTAAAATCCCAAGTAAGTTTCACATTTATTGTGATATTGATATTGTTTTTGATGTTTTTGACAAGGATTATTATCATGTATCGCCAAATGAATGACAAATGCGTAGCTTTACGGCACAGCAGTCCGGGACCAAAACGTTCACATGGGACAGCATGGCCTGCATCAGTGTGCATGGCTGGTACACTACCGTGGCGTAAGTACGATGTCTTGTGCGCTTGCTTAGCGGACATCGAATGATTTTACTTGAAGGGTTTGCCGATACAGTATATGCAGAGTATTGGTTTTAGCTGCTAATGGATCATGTATTTATGTATTATTTCTGCGTTTAAGTTTAACCCATTTGAAATCTTCATCGACAGCTGTCCAACTACATTCTCAAGCACGAGCAATGGTGAAACAAATTGTTGTTCACAGTACTATCAGTGGGTGAGCCGGCTTCTGCTAGCGGACATTTTTTTAATCTCTTTACTTTTAAGCGGCATGAAATGGCCTTGCTAATGCATGCAGTAGTTTTAGTTATAGTTTACGGATTGAACTTATACTTTGGCTTTCCTAGCTGCCAGTATGCATGGGCACACGTGTATGATATTCACTCACATTTTAATCAAGTTAGGCTGTTATGCTCTGATTGTATTTCATGGTAAGGTTGTACAAGTTTCAATAATTGCTGTGGTCACAGTTAGCTGAGTAACATTATTTTCTTCACAGTTACCATGCATTTCAAATCCGACCATCCCAAGACATCACTATGCAAGTGCAAGCAGAGGATGACAATCCCTATGATTGTAATGCCAAGGTAGTGAAAATGCCTGGGCTTTCTGGTATAGCAGATAAACTCCACGACCAAGTAACCAGGGAGTCAAATAAAAGACACCCAGAACCACAGACAGTGAGACAGATTGCTGGAAAAACTGTTGGCAGAGTTCCAGCCAATTGTGTGGAGCGCTGAGGCAGTTACTGAGAAGAGAATTGACACTATCAATTGAATGGTGAGTTTTAGAATGCCACTGTGATTGTAAAACTTTTTGAGTCTCATGTGAATCAGAAAGAAGCAACATCCTACTCATTAGTGGCTGCTATTACATCGGGTCAAAGGAAGGTGTTGTAAAATACATGAATACATCTCTGTAATTATGTTCTAGTTATAAAACCAACTTAAGGACACGTGACCTAGGGTGGGGAGGTTGGTTGTCTACACCAAATCCAAATATTGTGACTTGTATGAATGCAATAAGTGATAAATTTCAATTTTCACATGCAGTGACTACATTGGTGATGTCGTAGTAAGTGCCAACCCAGCCCAGCATCAGAAGTTCAAGAAAAACAAACTGGCCAGTCATGCCAGTGGTGATCGCCAAGGTGGTGGTGCTGTGTTATTTTGCCATTACACTATCCATGTTGGTGAAAACATCCAGGATGCAAGAGACATAATATCTCGTGCCCTTGAAAAGATGCCAGGAAAGCGAAATTATATTGTGGACAATTAAGCCTCCAGTTTCACTTGAAAGAAAGACACACATACATGTTGTTGTAACTTTAATTGAGTTTATTTCTCTTTGAATAAGGTATTCCATATATACTGTTTTGTTTATATAAAATTTATTTAGATGTGAATGTGCTCTCTCTTGTGCTGATAGAAAACATACTTTGGTAACAAGGTATTTTGTGTGAACAAGGTATTCAATAAATAGTTATATGTTTATAGAAAATATTTTTAGCTGTAGATGTGCACTCTCTTGTGCTGATAAATATCTATAAATATATATCTTTCTTTTTCTTCTTCAAAATCCTCTGTACTAAAAACCATGTTCATAATAAATGAATGGTAAAATATTGCAAGAACATGTTGTACTTTAAGTTGTTGTGCGTGCATGAACTTTTGGTGTGTACAGTTAAGTATGCAATGTACTCCAAAATCTGAAAATCAAGAAGAGTATAGTACTGGTACAGTAAACTCAAGAAACTACTACTAATGAATACCAAAAGTATTCCTAAACCTACAATCAACTCTTCATATTTTAGTAAGCTATCAAAGTATCACGGGGTAGTGCAAAAAAATTAACCCGACTGTCCCTAAAGGAGATTTCCAATAAAATTGCTTTTATGTACTGTGCGTTTAGCATTCAACATTTGTCATTTCTGCAACAGCAAGCTCACTCTGAACACACTGAACAACTCTGCCAAACTGTAGTACCTCAAGGAGAGATTGTTTAGTAGAGGCCTGGTAGGCAATTAATTATTACAAAAATTTCATCTCTCAGTTGCTCGTTTGTCTTATTTTCATCTTTTTCCATCCGTTTCTCTTCCTCTAATGTCACACAGAGGGGCTGTATGTTCTTTCGTTTCTCTGGATATCTACCATGTTTCAAGTAATCTGAGATTATTGAATACCTGCGCTGCTTTGAGACTTCTTCAAATTCAGACAATTGCATGGACAAGCTCTCGCCAGTAATTGACACTAGTCCCCTTCCTGGTTTCACCTGTAGGAATTCATTCTTTCTGAGGACTGTTTTAAACTGAATTAAATCATAAGTATAATCAGGCCTTGTTCTCTGTTTTGAATCCACTTCAGCTACAGCAAGAGAATCAAAAACTGCACTTCTTAGCTTGCCTAAATCATCATAGTTAGTGATGACCCGTTCCCATAAGGCTGAATTAGGAGTATGACCGGTGACCCACTTCTTTATATTTTTGTTATACTCCTCAAGTACAAAATCAAGCCCCTGATGTCTATTTGCTAAACCTGATCTAGAAACGCTTTCATGTTTACACAATATCGGTGCTATTTCTTGGGGATAACAAGCCCTGTCAAACTCATCCCATGCCTCGAGGACGCTGTACTTGGGGTGGTTTCTGCCATTAAACATGGAGGAACAAATTTGACGCCCTGTTCTCATCATGAGAGACTTATTCTCTCTTACATCCTTGTGAAAGAGAACCAACCCCTCCATGTGACGAGTCATGACATTCAAAATAAAGTTGTATGTTTGGTCTTCTTTAGCATTAGTACTAGCCCACTCAAGGAAATGCTCATATGTATAGGCCTGAACTGCTTCATCAAGTATAAATGGATGGAGTAGTTCATCCCAAATCCCATCACGGAATTTCAAGAAATTGTCGTACGACAAATGGTGGTCCCCACAACTTTTTAAGAACAGCAAAGACTTGTCAGTCTTAAACCCTTGAGAAACACCAAATATTTTATAAGCAATTTCCCAATACAACTCAACAAAGCTTTTCAGAATATTCATTTCTGTGTGACCAGGGCCGGTTCTGAGTAAAACCCAATCAAACTCTGGATCACTGTGGACAATTTTTTTCACAATGCCCCAAGGCAGGCCATCACATCTTACTATAGTCCATTCTCTCTCACCTTTATCATCACAATATTTCTTTATCCTAGCATGTTTACCGATGGCACGCAGGACCACCTTGACGGCATCACTTGTACATGGATTGACAAACTGGGGTTCTACCAGCTGAATTTTTGCTGGATCCACCATCTCAGATTTATTTTTATCATCCTGTGATTTACTGATTAATACAGTTTCTCTGGTATTGTCATTTATTACTGATCCTGTGTACGAATGGAATACTAGTTTACTACTTTGGGGTTTAGGTTCTGGTTCAATTCTTGTGTTCAATGGATCATTTTTCTTTTCTGCTGCCTTCTTTTCTTTAGCTATCCAAGATTTGCAACTTTTGCATTTTCTTGCATTTTTACTATTGTCAGTGTTGCATTTTGGACAGATATTTTTAGTTTCACTGTCAATCTGCTTCTTTACTTCATGAGCTATTTCATCTTCACCTAGTTTTTTGTTATTCAGTGAAACTGAAAGTCGTTCATTGACATATGTTTGTGCGTGAGAAGTCATTATTTGTGTCATCTCATGGGAAAGGTCTTTCAGTTCCTGAATTTTGTTGTCAGGTGGGATTTTCCAGTTGCTTGGTTTGTATTTTGCATCATTCTGAATATTGCACTGCCCATCAATTTCATGTACAATGATATTTGTTAAAATATCGAGTGTTTGTCTATTTCCCATCCTACTAAGCCATGTTTTCATAAGCCTTTGCTCATTATCGAAAGCGTATTCTATTAAACCTGTAGGGGCAGGATCACAAGAACCATGTATTGATTTGAACCAATTGTTAAGAGTAGTATGACTTGCACCTGCTGTGGAATGACCAATGATATCGGTAGACAAATTACTTTTGGTGATTGCATGGTTTACTGCCTGGATAGCAAATGAGATGTTGCTGATATAATTGAGATTTCTTGCAGCATACACATTTTCACATGCTTGTAAACGCAACATCTGCGTTTTCTTTCGTAATCTATCAGTTGAACCTCTTATTCCATGGCCACTTTCAGAACCTTTAGCTGTTATTGATTCAATAAATGCAACAAGCACTTTGTTTTTGTTTAACATTTCATAATTTGGATCGATCTTTGCCATTATCTCAATATTTCGATTTTGAGGATTCTGCATCAACTCATTTGTCTGCTGCAGCACATTTTTATTCTCTATGTCACCTACTTTTGTAACAAGTTCAATTCTCCCTTCCTGAGTATTAAACCATGTCTGATATTGTTCACATAGTCTATCAAGTTCAGCATTTGCTTTCCTGTTACTCTGGTTAAGCTTTAATACCAGGTCTCTGAGCTCTTCTAGAATGACAAGGCAGTCTGCATGATCTTCAGACATGTTGGGTAATTCCAAGTTATCAAGTTCAAGAGGTACAATACCACTAATGTCTGTCTCACTTTGTCCAGTCTTATGATGAAGTAAACTGTCTCCACACTGAAGGAGCTTACTGTCCTCATAGTCATCAGAAGGTGAAGGGAATTCAAGCATTCGCTTAGACAGTGCATGTCTGTCACATTCATTAACTTGCACTTTTCTTGGTGGACTGCAAGGTGAAGAGTTAAAAGATGGTTTCTCAGATTTTCTCTTCCGTCGATATGGTGTACCAATTTCATTCTCTGATGCCACAGTGGTGCTTGATTGCCTTGAAATCTGTAAACATGGTTAACAAGTTATATTCCCTTATATGTTTATAACCATCAGAAAATGATTTTGTAAATATTTTAAAAATTTGGAGATTGCATTACTAAGGAATTTATTATTTTCATTCACGGTCCTCTGCATTCTAACGTTCAAAAGACCTTCAGATAGGTTTGCAGTATAACCTGCATCAGTAAGGACTTTGCAACTAGTGGCAAATCAGTAATCCACAATGATATACCGATATTACAACAAAACAGTATTTCAGTCAAAACCATGTTTAGTCTACCCCATATCGTATCAAAACTGGCATTCTAATTCCACGTGTTCAAAATATGTCCATTGTCACCAGAGGCTGCGATCATGTATCATGCGTACATTTCACACTTACCGGAAGTACAATATCATGGCTGTCGTACGTGTCCATGTGCTGGGTAAAGTCCCGTTTTAGCGGTGCTAACCGTATACAATCAACGCAGAGGCGATTTGACCGATGTAAACCCATGTTAACAAATACTTTCATAATACTGCCTTTAACAAAAGTTGCAAGTTTGGAAAAGACGTGTTGCTCTCGACCTTGCAACCATTTGCTGTGGTACGGATTGGCGCACTTCCGTGTGTAACGACCAGATTCGTCGCGACGTCTGGAACGGCATGCTTGAGCTTGACCGACGGCAACAGCAACAGCGATGACCGTCACAATCATCAGAAGTTTGACAACAGTTAAGGCACTGTCCTCGCGAGTTTTCACCTCGTAGTTGATCGGTGCCATGGTCACGGTTAGTTCCGCTAAAACGGGCGCTGCACATGTCTTCAAGACCGCGTAGAGCCGGAATGAAGAGGTCGATTCGCAAAATCAGAGGTCAACTTCAAGATGAAAGGTCAAAGCATGCATACAAGTACATTGTGCCATTGTCCACCAATCAAAACGATTGACAGGAAGGTTTTTGTGGAGATATGTGTAAAATCGCAATAGAGCCTTGAAAAGCAGCTTGCTGATTGGCTAATAAGTTAACTCATAAATATTTAATTAGCTTTCCTTGTATGGCGTTATCGTAGACTGATAAGTGGCCGCACACATAAAAGTCCTCATCAGATCGGAAGCTCTTTCATCAGTATTATATGATACCAGTTTGGTATTTTCGCTGTTACAAGTTTTCTTATACTCATTGACGGTTGCCAAAGGTAGCAATTCTCCCAAAATGTCTGTATCGAATGTCTCGTTTAACGGTCTCGTGCGATTGACGTCTGCATGAAAGTCGACGTTGCCTCCGAGGAGAAAAAAGGGCGTCATTACCAGAGTGCGGTTTGTAAGTAATGCCAGCATGATGATGGTCTTAAACTTCAAATACTGCGTGTTGGCTCCTCCATCAATCGATGACCTCACAGAGAATAAGTAGCGTGTGGATAAACTATTTGTCTTGGATCTAATAACGCCCGCTGTCTGGCTTTTAACTGTTACTGTCGGATGAGATGAGGCAGTGCCTATAGTAGTTATCTCCAAATAACGAGTTGTGGTATCTATCGAAGAATCAGCATTTTCAGACAGAAAAATCGACCCGTCCAAACTTCCAGTGGCACTTCCACTGTGTTTTGCATTCGATTTATGCATGTTAATTATCTGAAAAAAAGGACACAAGTATAACATTAAGCCACGTGAGGTCTAACAATGTTGTATTATGCTCATACTTACCAATTTGAAATGACAGCTTGTGGCATTAATACATCATTCCGTCTTCCCGACAGACGATAACTTCACAACTTCCTCACTATACAAAGAGTTTGTTAATACTAGCTTGGGGTAATTAGTTTCAGAGACCAGCTCTGGAACTGTTGGTTTTTGTTCACTTTCCTTCTTTCTTTCTTTCTTTCTCTATTTCTCGTATTACTACCATAGACAATGCTATATACAAATTTACCTTCATTACCCAGAATGCATTCGACACGCTTATGACGTCATCGCTCAGCTCGGACGGGTTTCACGGGCATTTCTTGTTTGTTTATTTATTTTGTCTTATTTTGTATTGCACTAATATCAAATTGCGTTCAGCTGTTAATAATCCTAGCTTTCTTTCGCTTTGTTTTTGTTGCTTTTTGCTTTTTATTTTTCTCTAAATAACCGCCGTACGTGGCGCTATACTGTTACGTCAAACGCCTTCCATACTGGTTTAGACTTGGGTAGTGGTCTCATGCTAACGGTCACGAATTGGGTAAACACACGCCACTAAATTACATGTGAATCCTCGTACATCTATGAATGCTCGTTTACCTAGACTTGTCTGGCGGACATGTTGAATTTTTGCTTTGCGATGATTTACGCATAGCGACCGTGCGTGATCGTTCAAGAGTTTATAGATATTGTGACGTTTCAGAGAGATACGAGGCTTTCTTTGTTGATTGTCCGGAGCTGAGTGGGTAGCCATGTGGCCTCGGTTTTCAAGTTCAACGGCCTAGGTCCGATGTCTCCCCTCGTCTGATATATATTTCCGTGCGTTGTCGCCCCGTATGTATTTTTTGCGTTTTTTACCGTACATGTAGGCATTTGTAATCTGTGTAATGTAATTCCCTGGACTGCCTTGCTTTCGTTGTGTTCTGTTGTTACCGCTATGTATCGTCGCGTACTTAGCGATGATTGTAGCGAGAGGTCGCTCGCTGAATTTTACGTTGAACGCGAACCCTACCCAAAGTAGGCGATCGCACTGTTGATCCCTTGTTTTGTGGCGAAACCAAATGATTTCGGGAAAATTGATAGACCAATCGCCCATGGCATAGGGCCTTGTAGCGCAGCATAGGGTTCGCGTTCAACGTAAAATTCAGCGAGCGACCTCTCGCTACACATGTGGGTTACACACTTGGGGGTAGGTTCGGTTAGAGAGAGACAGAATAGGCCGGAGACAGCTTTGTATTGTGTCTTAGTATGACCAAGTTCAAATCTTGACCTTTATTACTATCACAGGTCCATATATACAGTGTAGTATGAATAATCGTTAGAATCAATGAATGACATGACTAACTAATGACACGCCCAATGCATAATCTAAATAATTAGTAAAGGAATTGGTGGGCGGAGCTACACCATACACGTGATTCCCAACATCACAATCATTGCAGCTACGTTGTACTGTAATTGAAAATCTTCTTGTACAACAAGTTCACCCTATCAAAGAGGTTATGTCAAACTTCAACTTTGTTCAAGTTATCACCAAACCAACTACACTCAAAGGCAGCCTCCCAGGTCATAACTATGTCAAGTCTACCAACTCTGCCATCCAAAATACCCATATCATACAGAATACTACAGTTACCTTGATGCAATGCTCTACGAACTTCAGCCCTCACTATAGCTACGTGCATGCATACTAAAATCCCAAGCACTCTTTCATTCTGCACCAATCTTCGTCACACATTCTCTTTTCTTCCACTGCTCTGGTCTCTGGAACTTCGCTTTTGCTTGCAAATGCTTTCTAGTTTATTCATACGCTTGCCAGCAAATATTTTCGTGAGACGAGTGAACATACACGGTCTACGCGACTTTTGCGTGTGTACTAATCATCAAATAATTCGTATGTTGCATAAACCATGATTCTGAACTCAAGTAGATGATGTACGACCGTAAGAGGAAAATATTTTTATTTATGTCTTCGAAATTGGTTAAATTTTGAAAATAGACATATGTACAAGCTTTACATATTTATTTGCACTTTTCACACCCTGAATATATGCTGTGTTGTGATTGATGCACCTGTGAGAATAATGGATTTGTAAGACTTAGTATAGACATGATTTACACATCAACTAAGGTAGATCGCGCCCCGGGGACAGATATTCGGACTCTCAAACTTTTACAATTCTCTTCTGATATACTACTTGTAGGGGTTCATTTTAAAGCTCATGGTAACGGCTTAATTTTTCGAAATTCGAAAATTTTGTTTTTCTCCATAGAGTAAACACAGAGATAGCGGCCAGTTTGAATTTTAAATATCGGTTAATCTTGGGTTATTTGTTTTTCTAGTACCAACATTTTCAAGGTGTCCCCCAGATTTTTATTCTTTATTTTGAAAGCGAATGGTTGAAGATTCCTCAATGAAAGTTTAAGAAAAAGTTTAAGTTTTTCACTTTCGAGGCGCATACTACCTTAGTAGCGGTGAACGTTAACGATGATTTTCTTCGGCTTAAAGGGACAAAGTCGGTCATTTTTCATGAATTTTGTTTGATAAGAGATACTACTTATATTGTTTGAAATGTTATATTCGACCCCGATTTTAGACAAATTAAATAAAACCAGCGCGAAAATGAATTAATGGTCATGACCATTAATTCTTTTTCGTGATGGTTTCCCGTATCAAACAAAATTCATGAAAAATGGGCGACTTTGTCCCTTTAATAAAATGGCACGACATCAAAACGTGTCTTTAATAGATCAGACCAGAAAATAAAAATTCAGCACGCCTGATCGACTTATTGGTCAGAAATCGGGAATATAATGCGACCATTACGCGGCCACACTTAGTACATTGCATATTTCGTGACCGTGGGGTCATACTGATTTCATATGGACACTGAACAATTTATTACACAAAAAACTGATATTTTCCATACCAACTAAAATTCTATTTGCTATACAAGTCTGACAGAACTCACCCCGTGTTTCTGGATTGCAGAAGATGGTGGCCAAGATGAGTTTACAAGCCAAGGCTCATGACGTTGCTGGGCAGAGTACAGGATGCCAACAACAGAGAGCATTGGAAGGACAAAATAAAGAAAACGGCTTTTGTACATGTATTGCCACATGTTGGAACTGAAGTACCACATACATATCTCGTTGAAGTCTGACATAGATTAATATCCAAGTGCACCTTTTAATAAAAAACAAAATTGTTTGCGACCATGAATCTCAGTCTCCGTTGACACAAGGCATCACCATATGCTACAGAATAATCGGATCTCGGAAAATATGAAAAAGATATCTATGTAGGATTCAAATTTTAATCCGCTTTTAATTGACTTACTCGATTTTAATGACTGTGCTGTTTTCCTCAATTCCATTAAAACATGCGACAGAAAGTATGAACTCTAATTCGGCATGAATTATTCTGGAATTACTGTGCCATAGTTCATGATTACACTTCAACAATGTTGCACAGATCATATGATGACATATAACGCATGGAAAGCACATTAGCACGATCCAGCAAATTTGTGATCTTCAAAGAGATCGAAAGTTACAACTTCTAATGCATTTAGGACAATCGACATAATATTTGCTCAGCACTTTTGCAAATTTCGAGGTTTGAATTCTTCTTGCCGATATTACGCCCAAAGGATAATGGAAACGTTACATGGTCGTCAGTAGAACGCACCTCGGGGGATCCGGGATAGATATTCTGACGATCCAAATTTCTACGATTCGTTTATGATCAACCACTTTGAAAGCTCTTGGAAAGAGAAAATCTTTAACCATCGTAGTTTTCAAATTTTAATTTTTCCCCATAGAGTTAACACAGGGATGGCGGCCATTTTGAATTTCAAATATCGCAAAAGTGGTGGGTAATTCGTTTCGCTAGTTTCAAATTTTGCACGGTGATCCCCTAATTTTAGTGTTGATTTGATAAGGGAATGGTTGAAAGTTTCATTGAGGAAAGTTTGAGCAAAAGTTTAAGTATTTCACTTTCGAGGCGCATACTACCTTAAATACACTTCTTTGTGCAATTTAAATGATAACCAAAAGATACATCACTTTGCGAATCTGATTCAAAAACGTCATCGTCACTCGAAGTTTCCGTGTCTGAGAGTCGCTCCGGTAACAAACAAGGCACATTTTAAACGATTCACATGTACAAATTTCGGTTATGGCTTACTGTTATCAGTGTAGGTCAAATCTGTCATGACGTTCCTTCATAGCATATTGTGCCTTCCCTCTGTACTCTGTTGCTACACAATATATATTATTGCCTGAATACACGGGTTAATGTGCCCGAGACAATTTGCCCGACGCCAGGAGGGCAAACTGTCTCCTGCTGCGAGGGCACATATACCATTGTATTCAGGCAATAATATTTTTATTACATGCCTCTTCACAGTTAATGCTATATGGCATTTAGTTACAGGCAGGCCATTGTCAAATAATTTTACCATCATCGACCAGCATCACACATATTTTAACGAAAATCAAAATAGCTGTGTGCGTATGGATACTTTACGTCTGGCCTACGTGACGTCGAAAACGTCGAGGGGCCTCACTGGACTGGGTAACTATGCAAACCAGTCAGTCCATCGTTCACACGTCCCGCTAACTCCCCGGATGTTCCTATTTTAAATCAATGCACTAATTTGCATTCACATCGATACTTGCAATAACGTGCATTATATTACCATGCCCTGTCCGTCGTATTTTAATTGGTCGAGCTATACCACGTGATTGACCACAAATACACAGTAATGGTTTGACATGCCCGTGAATGTGAACAACATCGTAAACATCGTAACCTTACAGCTAAAACGTTCATTGTAATTTGTCCATAGATAATAATCAATCACAAAATAAAATGGAGCACTTGTGGGCCAAGTTTAGAAACATATTTTCAAAAAAAATTCTCCGGATTTGCAAAAATTTTACAGCGCCCGTGACAATGGATCACGTACTAGTATTATTGCACTACTCACTGACAAGTTCTGGGGCCGTCGTCTTTCGCGTGGGAAATTTTCGCAAATTTTTATGGTTTTTCTTGGGTTCTTTGATAATATAATGGAAATAACAGACTCCGCCCTGACCATTAACGTTTACTTATGGGCAAGGGCGAGAGGAAAGCCAAAAATTAAGAAGTCTTTTTGACTTTCCTCTCGCCCTTGCCCATAAATAAACGTATGGTCAGGGCGTCGCCCATTATTTCTTTAGTAAGGGGCACACCTGTAGTTTCACAGGGCCTTGCGCAGTACGTGATTGTCATTTTCATGCCCGGTAACATATCCAAGAAAGAGAAATTCATCCGTTCGCATTGCCATTTAGTTTGCAGGTGGTATCTGGTTATTTTCTAAATGATTCAAAATAGCGGCAAACCTCTTTCACAATTTTGACATAAATATGAAACGCGTGTCTACAGTGAACTCGATCAAGAGTATATCATCAACTGTCTTTGCTTTCATACTTAATAAGGCCAAACTTACTTTTAGTCGAGTACCCAGTGAACAATAAAAGACAATTATTCCCTAGTGTCGTTTGCTTCAACTGGCCAAGGAAATCCATCCCAGTTCGTTCATGGGGACGCAAGTATTTGAAGTAAAGGTGCAGTAATATGATCACCATCTTTTCAAGTGTCATATCTCTCACCGACAAGAAAGGGAAGAGAAATATCTAATAGTTCTTGTTCTGCAGCTATCGTTACTTCGATCGTTAAAGTATTGAGATATTTTAAGAACGGCACCAGAACTGCGACGTGTACTGTAGTTAACTTTATTGTCTACACAAGTACAGAAATTTGCGAGAAATTAGCGAGAAATCAAAATTTTCTCGCATTTTCACGAGAAGTATGCACGAATTCAGATTATGTAGCTCTAAATTTACAAGAATTTTGTTTTCTCGAAATCAGCAATCAGCGAGAGTTGTGCTTTTTCGCTCCGCATCTGAGAGAAATTGAATTCTCGTAATCAACACACGAGAAGTTAGTTTTCTCGATTTTCATCAGCGATAAATTGAACAATAAGTCCCCCATGTCTTCAGCTGTTACCCAGCTATCATTCATAATCTGTACACTTAAAATCACGGCAAGATTTCACGCTAGTTGATGCAGGGATGCAATATATCACAGATGTAGAGCGAGAAAACCAATGTCTTGCTGGTTGACTACGAGAATCAAAGTTTCTCGCAGATGCAGGGCAGATGCATATTGAAACATACTAGTGCTCGCTGGCTGATTGCGAGAAAACAAAATTCTCGCAAATTAAGAGCGCGAGAGTATGTATTCTCGCATACTTCTCGCAAAAAGCGAGAAAGTCCATTTCTCGCAAATTTCAGTACTAATGCTAGTCGACAGCACCAGACTCGGACTCGGGCCTTCGGCATGAAGACTTCCGGTCGTGGTCGGTGCAGTCTATCGTGTCACGCTAATTTTGAGAATTTTTAGAAGACTTAATAAAAAATTAAAGAAAATGGCGAAATCTTGACATCTTTCTCTCCCCCTCATTTAAGGATTATGTCAAAGCCATGGCGTCCATTACTGTAACCTTGCCATGTATTCTGCTGTCCCCTCACGAGCGTCTACCTAGTGTGGGTACGGCCGCAGACTACATCGCAAGCTATCGTGCAAACGCCCCGAGTACGTTGCGCTTGCACTGACTCTCCCCGGAGTTCTGTCATATCATGTTTATATTGGTTGCAAAATATGACGAACACGAAGTGAGCCCGTTGTCCGATGACCACAGCTGTGGTTTCTAACGCGGCAGAGGTGATGTCATAGAATGAGATTCAGTCGTGTGGGGGCGCTCCATGATCTACACTTCTGTGCTTGGGATTTTGCGGGTTTCCTTTTCATATGAGTCAACAATGGATCTCTGATGCATTCTGGTATATACATTCTCTACAGTCTATCATTCTGGTGACGTATTTTTAAAGTGCAATGAAATCTCCCTCCATGTTGTTTCAGCTAGTTTCCACACAGCAAACGGAATAAGAACATCCAAAGCATATATCCCTTTTTAACATTGAAAAGACGCACATGTGTTTCCTGAATATATCGTAGATGACTCGATTTTATATCCATTTAGTAGTTAGTTTGCTGTAATTGGCAAAAACACAGTAACGCATGCGTAGAGTAACATTGCACGCACGTATTTCAGAGTCCCTTTTATCAATAGCTTCAATTATGCATCGTCACTTTATTGTGTGTTAACACATTGATTACTACAACTAAAACTTACTGATTGCTAGCTTGTACGTTGCAATTTATCGGAGAAAGGGCATTGGTCCAAGTTAACTGCTTCCATCTAACTTATGTAAACAGTTCAACTCTATTTCTTGGAGGGGCGGTTAGATACGGGTATCAAATTAAAGTTCTTGTTGGGTAGGCTGAGTCAAGCTCTCTCGCGACAAAGGCTACAACAAGTTTTACCGGGTCACAACGGTACGAAATACGCAATTTAGTCTTGAACCTCTCCTCGGTTACAGTGTACACTACGCCCTCAACGTAGTGTACGCCGTAACCTTGGAGCCTCAGGCCAACCGAGAGCAAAGTCCGTACAGACTACCGGGAAACTTAAGCGCGAAGTACTCGTTCAAGGCATTACTTTGAGGAATGATAATCAAAAGAAAGGAAGAAGCAAAGAAAAAGATAAAAAAGTCCACCAGGGCTTTATTTCTGTCTCCCAGTCGGCCGGCTGAACTGGTACTGATAGAAAAAAGAACATAACGAGACATGAGTTTTAAAGTGACAGTGACACCCCGTCTGTAATTTCAATTCCAGCTAAAGATTTGCTACTGCCAAGATAATTTATTAAATGCTTCAGCATCGTCGTAATTGGATCCTCGTGCAAAGTGGTGGACGGCTACGTGAAACGCCATGAGAAGTGTAGCGAGTGAAGGCGCCCGCTAGCGGCAAATTAGCCAATGCGGTGTACCTGTACCAACCGAGATAAATTTCAGATTTATCCTTAGTGTAGGACCTCGCCGAAGGTTTCGGTGAGAGCGTATAGCATACACCGTAATCGAGAAGAGGTCCTAGACCGATGGGCCCTATATTGGCAGGGAATATATAGGAGCCAAATAAATATGTGTGAGTGAATGAGCAAATGACTCAGTCAGTCAGTCAGATCAATAAGTCGGTCAATATAAGTGATTAATAATTCGTCAATAAGAGTTGTAAATCTGAGCCGTACATATGCTACGTAATCGCTGCGGAACATTAAAAAATATAATGATGGTGACGCAAATGACAAATAAGTCATCAAACGATACCTTGTAGCGTTTAACTCTTTCATTTTCGGGCGCAAAGAATTAGCACTATTGACGTAATTTTAGCTTTAATTAAAGCGTATTCGAAAGGTGCTATTGAAGAAACTTCTATAAACTATACACCGACTTTAATTTGCAAAATCTAATACAATGAGAAACGCGAAGGGACATGAACATAATGTTAAATATAGACAGTTTAGGGGCCCCAGTACTGTCTATGGTTAAATAGACAGACAGGCAGGCAGGCACACACACATACACATACATACACACACACACACACACACACCTCACTCACTCTCTCTCTCTCTCTCCCTCTCTCCCCTCTCTCTCTCTGAAATATCTATGCCTCTTGACTTTGCAAATATACGAGTTTTTGGATGACGTCTAAATTTGTTGAATAAGTGGGTGATCCCTTTAGCAATTACAGACCAAATATCGATTGAAATACCAATAATAATGTTACGTAATGGGAAATCAACATGAAGGAAGCGGCGTGTAACTTTCTTTCATAACATTGTTAACATTCTCAACATTGTTATCCAATATCCCCGCTACGTTGTTGTAATTTTAATATTAAGGAACACGACCATTTTGTCTGGACCATCACGTGACTGTATCTCTGAGCATCGTAGCATTACATACAGCTAACTTCCTGTTGGCGATTGTGTAATCACACTTATATATGCTTATCTATCTCTCTATCTTCTACCAGTCCCCTGTCTATCGGTCTGTCTGTCTATCTCGTCGGTTACTCCGATCCAGAGCACGCTCTCTCTCTCTCTCTCTCTCTCCTCTCTCTCTCTCTCTCTCTCTCTCTCTCTCTCTCTCTCTCTCCTCTCTCTCTCTCTCTCTCTCTCTCAATGTAATGAAAAACGGAAGGGATTCAAAGTTGTATATGTGCAGGTCTACAAGTTCATGTGTTACTTTATGATGAACTGTCAATATAGTGTCAAAAGCATGTTTGCTTCCTTCGCAACCATAATGAGGGTTTCATTCGACAATCTGCTGCATCTTGGTGTGGCTGTCACGTACGGGCTTTTCGCAAGAGATGCAATCGGTTGGCGGTGTGCAATTTTTCTTCTGGAAAACGCGGGCTGAGAAAGAGAAGTCGCACAGTTCAATCATCAGCGGGCTGGCAAAAATCGTTTGTTTGCGATGGGAAAGTTGGAAGAATAGCCCAGCGGGAGACCAGGGTCTGCGGAATAGGTTGCGGTCGTCCTGGGGATGTTTGCCTATGGGTATGGGACAGTCTTGCGGGGGACATTTCAGGAACTTATCAGTTTGAAGAGGCAATGCAAGTTTTCCGCTGGATATGACGAGAGGGACAAGGCAAGGGACAGGGATTGTTTTCTGATAATCGTTCAATTAAATGTTATTTATAGCTGTGATTAAAAAAAATGTATTGGTTATGATACCCGTAGCAAAATCTATCGATAGGTGAAACAATCTGAATGTAATTTTCCGGAATAGTCCTGTCGATAGCCTGTGTGGGATTGCAGTAAACTCTCTTCGCAGCTTCATTCGCAATGCAAGGGACCGTCCATTGACAAATACCAATCACTCTGAAAGCCGCTCGGAGGCGCTGCTCCAACCCGATCCGCCACGTCGCTGAGCCTAACGTGGACACGGAGTAAGGTGACTAATAGAATCTCACACCCCCAAGGATCTGGGATCAGATTTCTCACACGAGTTGGGGATATTTTGTCTCACACGAGCCGCAGGCGAGTGTGAGACAAAATATCCCCAACGAGTGTGAGAAATCTGATCCCAGGTCCTTGGTGTGTGAGATTCTTTTTCTCACATGACCACAAAATGCGTTAAATTCATATTGGACACGTACAATATTATCAAAAAATCGTGACAACTCTGTCGTCTGTCACTGTACTTTGACCTGCTTACTTTGTAGTTCTAGTCCGTGTGTTACTCGTCGTGCCATTGGATAACATTTTGCGCGTGGAACAAAACAGACTGTTTATCATCCAATCAGAGCTCGTGTAATATTTACTGCAGAGTGTGGGACGGTTTCTGAGAGTGTGGGATCGATTTTTCCCACACTGTCGATCCCGCACTCCCAGCGGCCAGGAATGTGAGAAACAGATTTTACTGATTGTGTGTTTCCTCCACTGCGCGAGATCTACATCTGGATTAACAATCACAAATTTAGGTCACGGCCGGGTCGTTGGCGATGTCCGGAAATAAGCACTAATGACACTGGCGAAGGTTTGTGGACGGCGGGTGAGAAGGCGTGATATTGATAATTGCATCGGTTACGCTTTGCCAAAAAAGGAGTACATTATGACGATTAATTAATCCGATGATTGAGCGATTTCATTGACATATTTTGAATTAGCTTGTTTGCACAACTTGTCAGAAACAGAGAGAGAGAGAGAGAGAGAGAGAGAGAGAGAGAGAGAGAGAGATTCCTGTAATTGAGTATATGCTCAAGTTGTCCCGGTCTGGCAATATCTTCTGCCGAGTAGCTCATCACAACAGTCTTGCCATGCAGGCACTACATTTTTGACAGAACGAAACAAGAATTTCATCAGCTCATCAGCCTGTGACGTCATTGGCAAGATAACCGAACAGGACTATGATCCATCACAGTACAGTTCACGTGAACCTTTCGATGACAGAAATTATTCCCGTAAGAAGAATTTCCAGTTGGTCTCTCATATCAACATGCCTGCATGAGTTTAAATCATTGATTAAAATTTCTAAGCGTTTGGGATCCTGAGAACAGACATAACTGCAGATTCCTTTGACAATATTTTCTGATAAACTCTAATAATATTAAATTATTATAGCGGATATTGATGTTTGAAGTGCCATACCATGTATTGGTATTTCTATTATAAATACTTGACATATTGTATTTTCCATGACGAATTTTTGAACGTTTTTCACCGTCCTGTAATCTTATGATCGGTCTTATTCTCACAGGGAAGGAGACTTTTCTGTCTTGCTGTCCTTGCTGACGAATGACCTCACGTTAATACCAAGAGAGAAACTCGGACGCTTAATTTAACGCTGCGAAGTTTTTGACACTCGTCCATCCCCAGAAGGCAGTAGCGGGTCCAAAGTACGGCTCATCGCATTTGTAAGGCATTACTCACATTTGAAACGCCTGGCCGTGGTAGTCCTCACATACTAACTGAAGATATATTCGGACATAATAACCCCGCATGATGTACCCCACGTAAACAATCGTTGCGGCCAAACCTAACAGGGTGATTTACATAACAAAGACACTCCCTGAATCATCACTGGAGCGTGGCACGGGTCGACATCTACGCTGTGAGTTTTCTCGTCAAACGTGGATGGGAACCGTCATGCTATCAATGAAATGCTTTTTCTAGTGTCTGGTTGTGGCTCTTCTATGTCCATCGGCTCAGGACGTTATACTTACAGTCTTCTTGTACCAAACAACTGAACCAACACCACCACTCTGAGTGTCGTCGCTTGATCACTGCCTGCTGAACGAGGAAGTTCAACATCATCGAACCCTTTCCGGTGAGAGCAACTGTCGTTCGCTTGTGTTTGCCAACGGGAATTAACGAACGACGTGTAGCTAGGACTATTAGCTTTTCATTGACTTGTTTGAAAACTGTGCTGATCAGTCAACATATTGCGGACAGGAACAGGGTCTATTTCGGCGGGTCTACATACTAAAGGGCAAGAACTGTTATTGACGGTTGTCAATCGGGTAACACGATGGACGCTACAGTGTGACCTCCATGAATGACACAGGTTCGGCCTTGTTTCTTGATTTTGTTCAAATCTAAATCTTTTGTGTCGTCCAGCGATAACTTTGGATATCTACTGTGACTTCCGACAAGATGAGCCAGTTCAGCGTCGACGGCATGGTTCACGACCTGACGGAGTACGTCGCCGTGCGTGTGTTCATCATCATCTTGTACGTGGTGGTGATCGTCGTCGGTTCATTCGGAAATATCGTGGTGCTGGTCGCCATCTGTCGCGGCAAAGGTTTCGGAACCACGTCCAATATCTTCATCACGAACCTAGCCGTGTGTGACCTATATCTTTTATTGATAGACGCTCCTGCGAAGTTGTTAATTCTAAATTTTTCGATCGCAAACAATGACTCCGGGAAATTCAATACAGTATTTTGTAGCTTTACCACATACATCACTTTGGTCATCGGCGCCTGCGCAGTGTTGACCATGTTGTCTATAAGCATTGAACGATATTTAGCTGTGTGCCGACCGCTAAAATTTCTGGACTGGTGCACCGTAGAACGGGCTAGGATCGTCGTTCTTCTATCCTGGCTGCTGTCGGCTGTTTCATTCATCCCAATGGCAACCATGACAACATCGCGCGTCTCCCTGCTGACGGTACCGTTCGACCACGAGCCAAACTTGTCGCTCACTGAATACGACGACATCGACGTCAGGCAAGTCTGCATGTTTGTCAATGACAACAATAGAACTGCCGCCGCTCTCTACTATGTATACGTCTTTGCTATTTTCCTGGTAGTTCCTTCAATCTTCGTTACGTTTTCGTACATCAAGATTTTCCTCCATCTCCGCCGCCAACCACCCTCTCGCAGCGACGCGGAGAAAGTCAAGGACGAGCGGAAGAAGCTGTCCCGGATGATGCTGTGCGTTCTCGTGGTCTTCATTGTTTCCTGGTTACCGTACTGCATCCTCTGTATTGTAGCCGCATTTGGCGGTACCATGGCATCAGATAACGTCTTTTTCGCCTACCTGCTCACACTGTGGTTGATATTTCTGGGAAGTGCGCTTGATCCGTACATATATAGCTATTACTCGGCGTCTTTCAGGTCGCAGTTGAAGTCCATATTGTGTTGCTTCTGCGCGCGGAGACAAAGAGGCGAATACGAAGTGAAGGAGGGTCAGCAGTCTGGGCAAGCGCAGGGCGGTGCTGGTACATGGACAGTCAAGGGACTGAACCAAAACTCTCGTACTTCGCAGGGTGACACATCGCAAACTGCTTCAGTTTACGAGAACTACCATGTAACACGTGGCTCAGATGCGAACGCTTCCGTCGAAAGCGAAGTGCGTGCCGCAGTCAGCAATTCCGACCAGCTGAATGGGCCAGGTGACACACGAAGCTTCAGTCATACTGCACCGACCTCATCTCCCGTCAGCGACACACCTCCGTCGGAGTCAGTAGATTTTTACGTGCGACGTCAGCCAAGTAAAGAAACATTAGTGTAAAAGAACAATTTCTCACTTGTGTTTTACGTTAAAGACGGACGCAGTGAAAAAAATGCGTGAGTTTTGAAGCTCCGTAATATATTTTACTTCAATTAGTGGTCGTTTTAGATCTTTATACGTCATATCACTTTTTTATCGGACACTTCAGTCAGTCAAGCTGTTTCATCCGATGCCTCCGTTTCTAACTGTCACGTTAATGAGCCTCAAATAACACTGTCGATACGGGACGAACATTACCACTTGAGATTGGTTTCAGTTCTGCGGCCAGCGCCATGGCCTTTCGTCGCAGCGATAGATCCGACCGAGAGACATAATTCAACCACCGTGCAAGGTCGTCTGTTACCTTCGGAGGAAAGCGTATAGTCACGATTTCACAAAATAAAGAGCGACATTTTGTTTGGATTCAGGTTATGTGAGTTATGTGACTGACATGATAGCCCTCACAAACCACAGAGAACGAAGTCTGTGCACAAACCCAGCAAAGACTTTTGGCCAAAGGCAAGTTTGTTGAAGTTTATCGTCTTTATCCCGGTGCTTGAATTAAAATTTTCTGTACGTCAAAAACGAAAAGAAATACGAAATACTCCTAACAGATCCACTAAATCCTTCTTTCGAAGCTGTACTACAAGAATTTTAGAATATTATCTTGGCTTCGACCTGAAGGGCATAGAGCATTACTGCACTTGACGTCAACATTCAATTTGCGGTGCAGTGTACATAAGGCCAATGAGATTATCTGATACATTTGAGCATTGTTTAAATATTTATTTTGGTAACATCATTCCCTTTCGTTTTTTAGTCAAATTTAAAGTATTGTTACCCAAGATAGCCATAGTTTCGAAGGAAAATTTACAACACTGGATGATAGCATAATATTCCGAAGTAATTAACAGCTTGGAACACATACTTCACACAAATAGTTATATCAAGAAAATATGCGGGGTAATCTAAAGTGCGATGGCATTTTTGTATAGTTAGAGCTGTTAATAACAACGCCTGTTTTTAAATTAAAACATGCATATTCATTACGTTTACAATTCTGTCTTCGACTGTCATTTTCGACGAATACAGAAAGTATTTCACAGGTTTTGTCATTGTTTATATTTTTGCTCATTGCATTTATTTATTTTTTTCTATTTACTATTCTGTTCATACGAAGTTCTTTAATTTCTTGTCCTGTTCCTTAAGACGTGTTCTACCACACAGTATTATTAAAGTCAAATGCTGTCGTTCACAATGCCCGTATGTACGGTCTGCTTTGTTCACTTCGTCATTTGATGTGAAACTGTGAACCGATACATCCACAGCATACAGAGCCAGTGTTAAATTCAAGTTCGCCCCGCCCAGGTGAAGGGTATGACGTATTCCACGCTGATTATCAACAAAATCGCGTACATTACCTTCTGTTTACAACATTGCTACTTGTATAAAATACATATCATAGTTGAGTAGGTGTGCTGTTAAGGTGTTGACACAAACATATTAAAGTGACATGTCTTTGTTTCTGAAACATTTTGAATATTTTCAGCATGATGGAAATTATTTCGCTGGCCACTTGTCAAGAACATGTTATATTTTAAAGGTTTAGAATTAAAAGAGCTGTTTGTGTACTATACGAGATGGCGTCAGACGGCTTTTCTCTGCCACGAGTGTGTGTGGTTTTCTGACGTTTACACATTCCAATCGTTCGCAGTACTTCTTTGAGTTGTGTCTATCGACAAGGAAAAATGGCGTGTCACACATCTTTCTGGGGTTATTTAGGGGACAATATTACGCATGCTGTACTGATCTCGATTCATGGCGTCAGATGCTTGGTGGACGTCAAGGTAGTATGTGCCTCGACAGTGAAAGATTTTTGCTCACACTACCTAAAAATACCTAAAATTTACTGATATTTGATATTCAAAATGACGGCAACCAGTGTTAAATCTTGGAGAAAAACTAAATTTTCGACTTTTGCGAAACTAAGATGGTGAACATTTTTTAAACCCAAAAGCTTTCAAATTAGCCCTCACCAAGAATTGTAAAACTTTCCGAATGTGTCCCCAACGCATGCTCTACCTTTCATAGGTTTTAACTCCCAATGAATAGTTATCATCACGGCCGACCAACCCCGTCCCACACACCGCAAGATAATTAGTTTAGGTTTCCTCCTGTGCATGTATGTTTGTTTCTCTTTGTTTTGAAAAGAGGATTCGACAGCATTTGTCTGTGCTACGGTAGTAATCTAAAGCCGATGGACACATCCGTTATCACTGAATCTGGGTCAATAGTTCGTCCTCTGTCCCCATTTTTTGGACTTTGAGAGGGCACAGCAGTAGAGTACGTCATACCAAACATAGAAAATAATCATGGTGAGAGAGACATTTTGGCAACGCATGTACTATCTCTGCCCCACCTCGTTTATCAGCTTGTAACGCTGGGTTCAAATGTCCAGCTTCTCAGTGGAGGAACAGACATATCAACAGTCAGCAGGTTTGTGTATGTTGTGATCGAAATAAGACATTTTTTACTTCCTGCTGTCTAAGCTCGTGGGTGCATTGATGCTTGCTGTTGTTACCGGCGGCGGCACCCGGGTACGTAGACATGCTAATCGGACACAAGGCGCTCAACACACCCACGAACGAAGAGGAAGCGATAAAGGTGTGCCTGATCATACTGAGGATAACAACTTTTAAAATACAGATTTAGGCAAAATCGCTTCTCATCTTTCGACACTGAAGAACGATGGGGTAACACGGTTTTGTACTTGTTATTCATCTGTTTATATCCTACTTTGTTTTATTTATATATATTTATTTTCTTGTCATATCGGCTATGCTTCCAGGTGTCGCTCATCCCTTCTTAGAGCGCTAATACTGTGTGAGGAGTCCGTATTTATGCGTTCCCACAAACTGCACCACGCCGTACTGTATTGATCCAGATGTCAAGGATTTTTCGCTCGAAGGCGCTGTCTAGGACACCGAAGGACAAATCTTGGGGATTAATCTTTCAGTATCTCTTGAACAATGTCAAATCATCCCAATGGAGCCCATTTGCAAGTAGTCAAACGTTTTCTGGTTCTCTCCCTCCCCCTCCCCTCTCTCTCTTCAGACGATCAGCTTTCCCCTGCCTATTTTATTTATTTTATTTACACTTTTACTGAGCGGGCCGAGTTTACTGAAATAGTAATTTTCATCGGGGCTCATACAATTTCGAAAAAAGGAAAAAAAATACATCTGTCAATACAAGAAAGCAAAAGTATACTAAAGGGGAACATTTCTTTTAACATATTCTTTCAGTTTACATTGAATGTGTACAGACTAGTCAAATTTTTCACTTCACTCGGTAATGAATTCCAAACTTTCGTGGCACGGAAATGAAAACTACGTTGTCCAGTGCCTAAAACACATCTTGGTACATGACAATTCTCACGTGCAGTAGAGCGTGTAAAATAATCATGAACATTACTTTGTGGAGTAAATAAATTAGATAAATATTGTGGAGCATAACCATTCATACATTTGAAACTTAAAAGTGCCATGAAATAAAAAATTCTCTGTCTAATCGACATAACATTGAATGTAGAAAATAAAGCATCTGAGGGAAAATCAATTGACAACTCAAAAAGTGTGCGTAACGCCCGTTTTTGAAGAGTATAAACTTTGTCAAGATTAGTTGCCGTTGCATTACCCCAAACAACACAACAATAATCTAAAGTACTCTGTATGAGACCATGATATAAGATAATACGACTATCAAAAGGGATATATCGACGTAATCTGCGCAGTAAACCAATTCGTTGACTAAGTTTTTTGCATAAATTACCTATATGGACATTCCATGATAAACGTTTCATCAAGTGTTACCCCTAAAATTCCACCACATTGTACTTGAGGAATAAAAGTGTCAGCAACCTGTACAGATAATGAACTGTGAGTTTCATTCAGACGACTGCGCTTAGAATGGGTTGTAATCAGAAGGCATTTCGATTTCCTGGCATTAATTCGCATATGATTCGTAGTAATCCAATTTGAAATAGGAGTGATATCTTTTCGTATTGCATCGTTAACATCACTAATGCATTTACCCTTTGCTAACATTGTTTGGTCATCTGCATACATATGTAAAGTAGAAGAATCAACGAATAAAGACATGTCGTTCATAAAAATCATGAATAAAAGAGGGCCTAAAATTGAGCCTTGTGGAACGCCTACTGTAACATCATGTCTAACAGAAATACTACCCATGTAGTCAACAACTTGCTGGCGATTTGCCAGATAAGAGTTAAACCAGTTAACAGTACATTCAGACAATCCGTACAAAGATAGCTTTTTCAATAAAAGGTCATGATCAATAAGGTCAAAGGCCTTGGACAAGTCAAGTAGAATCACGCCATTAAGAAACCCATGATCAATATTTTTCAAAATTTCATCAGTTAAACGGATTAATGCCGTTTGACAGGAGTAGTTCTTTCTGAAACCAGATTGCGTGTCAAAAAGCAAATTAGCAGTAGAAAAGTACCCAAACAATGCATTGTGGACATGTCTTTCCAGTATTTTTGAAAGGGCAGGCAAGATAGAAATAGGACGATAGTTTAACATGTCACAAATATCGCCTGTGCCTTTATAAAGGGGAACAACCCTTGCACACTTAAAAACATTTGGAAAAGTACAATGCTGTAGACTCATATTGAACATGTGAGTGAGACTATTTGAAATTACTGAAGCACCAATTTTTAAAAGCTTGTGATTGACATTATCAATACCTGTAGATTTCGCTTGTAACAATGACAAATAAACAAAGTCGTACGTAATAGGAGGAATCTTAAAAGTGGGTAAATCAACCAATACACCATGAACAAAGTTTTGTAATCTTTCAAGATTCACAGAATCATTGAGATTGTCTGTATTCTGAGTTAGGCCAACAAAATGACTATTAAACGCATTTGCAATCTCAGAATTGTTATCATAACGGACATGTTCTGATGTGAAAGTAGGGTTCTTATAATTATTTGAATTCGTCAAATTGTTATAGACACGCCAAAGCGTAGCAGCATTTGAGTTTTCAACAATAATACTCCTGAGTAATGCAGTTTCGATCGCATAATAAGATGTACAACTTTGTTGCGATTGCTTCTATATTCACTCCAAAGATTGTCAGTTGAACCTAATCTAGCACGCTTGAGACAAAGGTCACGCCTTTTCATAGCGTTTAAAATTTCATTATTTAACCACTTAGGTTGTCTGAAACGTTTAACACGTCTATTTATAACAGGACAATGTGAGTCACAAATATTGTTAAAAATTGAGATCCAAACATCGAAAGCAAGATTGACGTCATTAATATTATCCAGTAAATACCAAGGGGCATTGTGCAAATCACTGATAAACTTATCCTCAGAAAAATATTTAAAAGATCTGTACTTTACGAGAACCAGACTTTCTAAGTCCAACATTCAATTTACGGCTGGTAAGGACTGGAAAATGATCCGATAGACCAATCTTACAAATACTAGTGTTATAAAAATGTTCACGATTTGAAACATAAATGTGATCAAGACACGACTCTGAAGCAGGGCGGGTAATCCCGTCAACAAGTTGATCCATGTTAAACAGAAGACATGACTGGTAAAGTAAATGTTTAATACCTTGATTAGAAAGAAGATCGACATTAAAGTCGCCACACACTACCATTTCCTTCCCCTCAAGAAAAGCCTGCTCAAAATTACTTATTATAGCAAGATCTACAGTATGAGTAGTGTCAGGTGGCCGGTAAACTGCAGCCAAAAGAAAAGATCTACACTTGAAAGGCTTAATTTCTATCCACATTATTTCAAGGTTATCGCATTCAAGGTCATTACGTCGTATCATCTATTCATCTCTATATGCGGCAGACACAGGCAACAAAGTCTATTGTAGGGAGGTGTTTCTCTTATATAGGAAAAAGATGACAGTGGGGGTGTATGCAGTTAAGGGAGGGGAAAAAGGGAGATTTCTCAGGGGAGAGGGGAATCTATTAGCTACAGGAGGATAAGTTTTCAAAACATTGCAGGAGGACAGCTATGCATGACTGTTTACAAAACAAACAGATTGTAAGAGCCCATATAATAAAAGTACAATTTCACAAACTCGACTGGCTGGTCGGCTGCCCCAGCTGCGGTAGAAAATTTCACTTCGCTGGACTTTCATTTATATCTAGTTGACCACGTGTGTTACCGTTAATTTGACGCTTTCCCAGCGACTTATCGCTGTCCATTACACGTCCAGGTTCACCCGTGAAGGCCATACCTCAATGGTTGACCTGATGAAGAGGTATCGGACCGTTAGTCGGGTTCTGCCGACACTCGCTGGCTGACACTCATCACGCTCCGAATTAACCACTGCAGTCTCCCTGGTTTCGAACTGCATGCACAGCGCATACTGTTTTCCACTCAACTGACACACCGAACTCTCTCTAAAACTGTTTGTTCTCTGGCCGTACATATTGCCTTCCAACTTTTATTTAATGTACCATTGAGTAAATTTAGAGTTTGGATCTAATTGACCGCGTCATTGTTGACAGTAAACAACACCGTGTAAGGTCGACCAAATAGCAGACACTGATACTGATTGTAATGTTAACACTCAAGCATAACAGTCTCAATATTTGTGGAATGTCAAATATTAACCTTTGGTGCAGTCGGACAACCTCCTATGGAAGGATTAAATGCTTATATTCTCATGGAGGCACATTTGTCGACACCCAGTATCCATAATTATGCCGCCAGTTCAGCCTGTTTATTTGTCTGTTCTGCATGCAGCCAATGAGAGCGGTACAGACAAGAACTGTCTACGTCAGTCCTCGTCTGTCGAAATCTTTAACAGGTATCTTTAACAGGTACACTGTAGTTCACTTCGGTCACCGCCACGCCGAATTATAAAAGCTTTCCTTTCGGAATTGTAACTTTGATTCATCACAGTTGAAATTATTTTATATATATATATATATATATATATATATATATATATATATATATATATATATATATATATATATATATATATATATATATATATATTTACACGCGCGCACACATATGTACACACACTAAAACACCGAGAAACATCGTTAATAGCCCCTATGCAAATAAGTGCTACTAAACAAGACATTTTATTCATTGTCGCAATTGCCAGCGTCCATGGCGCTGTTGGTTTCTTTCATACAAGAAATAACCCAATTGAATGATTAATTGAATGAACCTCCACCAGCTGATATGCCATGGCGGTTCAGAGAGCATCAATTATCATTATCATTGGAAAATCGTATGCAAATTTTACTGCTTTGACTGGCTCTCCTTTCGAAATATTATTTTATTTCCAAAGTTTTTTTTTTTTTTCAAGAATGAGTATACAAGTTGTTGCTTTCCACACAATCGATAAAAGTTACAGAATTACGGATAAAAACAATAATTTATATTTAATGTGTATGACATTGTGGTAAAGCAGAAGTACTAGCTATGGTGACAAGTTAGGGTCGGTGTTGTAAGATGTAGAACTAATTCTTTTATTCTTCTGATGTGATTGGCGGAGTTCTGGTTCTACTCCCCGATTCATGTTGAAACATACACCAGCCACAGTTACGAGTGTAGTGATACATAGCGGCCGCCCCTATGCATACTACGCGGCGGCCGCTATGTATCACTACACTCGTAACTGTGACACCAGCTATATAAATCTCGTCAACACAGAGTCTATACACAAAACCCCGTTCTTATTGTTCACGTTTGAATTCTAGCCCAGACTAGAATTCATTCGTCAACAATAACAATGCAGTCTGTACATGTACCGGCTGAGTTGACAAGTTGAATACTGTGTATCCCGACATGCTTTGGGGAGTAGAATAAAACGCTGTAGTTGTCATAACAACAAAAATAGTGACAAAAGTTACAGGCACTGGCTCCTAGAGGCAGCATAATTTTTTACACGTGTCATTTATTGTAAGACGACTACACAAACATGTACTGCAAGTGTTAAAAACCCGACAGCTGTATCTTTTAGCATTATTTTTTGTGATTTTCCTTCCAAACTAAAACAAGTTCATGGGAATGTATAGACTTGGCTCAAGTCTGTGATTTGTGAATGTTTGAATGGGGAAAACGCGATAATTTGTGTTCTGTTTTCATGTGAAACGTGTGAGTGGAGTGAACGCGATGAGTGGAGTGAACGCTATACAGGGGAGTTTCTCCCGGAATCCGTCGGAAACTAACTCACGAATGCGCAGACTCAAATGTAACGCGTTCAATCGCTAGGAAAACCTGGCCTGGGCTGCCAAATTCCAAATAGGTTTGTATGAAAAAGGAGAGACACATGAGAAACTACTGCAAATGAAATTTTTTTTAGAAATTCACCGACTTGAACCAAGTCTAGGGAATGTACTCATTGAGTGGTGTTTATACATGTAGAATAAACTGTCCACTGAGACTACATTTGCATTTTTGAGCAAGATAAATGATAAATGTTTGCCCAAACATAAAATGGCGCCCTTATGTAGATAAAGCTAAAACACATTTTGCAGTGCATATATGAATTGGAATGTTAACAGAAACAACAGAGTAGTCCAATATAATGCATAGTGCTGAATGTTTTCCACTGGGACATCATATGCTTTGTTTTCTTTGTAGTATTACCAGGTTTTAAAAATGGCGGGAAACCAAAATTACGGTTAAAATTTAAATTTACTTCTCCAATTTTTCAGTGGTAAAAGACTATATCCTTTAAATCTGTAGAATTTAAAGACAACCACAGAAAGGCTTTTTCAGATCGACAAATTTCAAGAGTTACAGCTACAGGGGCTCTAATACGAATATGTCATCATAGACTTCAATATCGAGGTAAATGTAAGTGCTACAAAAGTAAGAAGACGTTTCAGAAATTAATTTAGACGGGAGCAATAGAGCCTTAATAATGTATTATGCATTAGGCCGTTAATTAATTAATATTAGAATTCAGTTTTCCGTATATAAGTTGCATTTGCTCTTTTTTTTTCAAATCGATATGAAACCAATTGAGAATTCCTGTGTGTTTCGCGTTCAAGTTAAATGTTTCCTCCCTCGATAAAACTGTTATTGCAAGCTGAAAATATTGACATTTTTCAAATCACTTCGTAACACGGCAAATACTAGCGCCATCACTTGATCACTCTACAGCGTTAGACACCGGTATGATACATCGCAAGTGTTCTAAAAATCCAAAATCGTATGATTTTCCAGTCTGCCAATCCATGTTCAGCCACTGGATGCGTTCTTCTCTGGGTCCTGTACATTTATACCACGCATGCGCCTGCGAAATAACCAGAACGTACAGCAATACCCTTGTAAGTGAGATGACAAAATTCACTATAGTTTGAGACTGTAATGTTATAAGGTTAAACAATTATTATGTAACATAAACCCTGTGCATCCATTCTATCAGGGAATGTAAAAGGCGCCAGAACTTCTAACTTCTTGTAACTTCTTGTAACTTTTTATTTAATATGCATATATATCATTACATACGCTGAAAGAATTGCAATGAAAATGTTATAGTTTTACTTTACATAAAAGACCCCGGAAAACCATAGTAGTATTGAGCGTATATTAAGTAATCAAATGTCAGGGGGTGTAAAAAAACATAACATCATATTACATCATCAAGAAAACGGATAAAAAAGAAAGGAGAGACGAATTCTTTCAACTAATCAAATGTTTCGAACATCTTTTCCGAACTTATGAGCCGCTTAGATTTTTTCTATTCGGAGGAATGAGACACTCTGATATGGAGGATGCGCGATAAGGGTATGTCCTTTGTAATGTAACCTGCACTTGAATATTTATATCGGAGTGACCATGACACTGAGCGATAATATGCATGAGCATTCTAGAGTTTAAAGGCAAATAATGCAGTAAAATATGAACATTGAGATGATAGATCATAAAATTTGACATGTAGAAGAGAGAGAGAGAGAGAGAGAAAGAGAGAGAGAGAGAGAGAGACTGAATTAGAAGACCATTCTTTCAGCACATCTTTAGTTGCCATTTACAGTTCCTAAAAGTTTGTCTTTGAAGCAAGTTTAGCTCATGATGAAAAGGAAGATCACATTGTGAAGTGAAGAAGATAGTAAAATTTGTGATCGCAATATGCGTAGAATCATATTTCTAGTTGGAACGCTCGTACATGAATTCAAAAGGATGATGCACTATGATTAATCCTTGTTAGAAGAGAAACATTAGTATTCCGGAAAGATAGTTCTTCGAGTGTAAAGTGGTAACGACCATGCTACAGGTAGTGCACGTAATGTTGGTACCATGATAGCATTTAAACAGCAAGCTCCCTCGACCACAGTCCTGGCAGCTACACGTCTTTGGCATCTGCACAAACTCTGGGAATCGCCAATCCCCTCAAGAAATATATATCTAAATTCCCTCAAGAAATATATATCTAAAGTATGTGGGACAAATGTTAAACGTTCTTGGGACAGCACAAGCAGAAGACAAGGCCCGAGAATCAGCAAGAGTACAAATTTATTGCCACCAGAGGAACCATTTAAGTGCGCAGTATCCAGTCGGAAATGTACATAGACAGATTAGCTACACAGAATTTCCAACCTACCTTGAACGAACGGCGAGGGTATTCTCGCCGTGGAAGCTGTAGCACCTCCCTGCAGAAGTCTTTGGTATCCGTACGGAATTCAATATCTCTGTCGTTGATGGATGGTACCCTGTCTACCCAACGGTCCTTACAAGTGACGCCATTCGGGAACTTCATTTCACGAGTGCCGTTGTCAACCCTGACAATGTTTAAAAAAGTCATATAAGAGGTTTGTGCTGGCAATAGAAATACTTGCTAAATCATTGCCTATGAGATGAATTACAAAGTTCGATACACATACTTGTGGAAGGTAAGATATAAACATTCACAACATTTAACCCTTTCACCCCCAGTTCCCTGTATACAGGTCCAACTTTACCGTAGAAAACAATGGATTTGGGACAAACCATGGTGGTGAAAGGGTTAAATAAATCCCAACTTAAGGAAGAGAGAGTACTTCATCAACTTTTAGTGAGTACTTAGACAGGTGTATCTACATTTAATGTCATGTAGAAAGGAGCCTACAATTATGAAGGCATTTCTAAAGAAGTAAAATTAGACTGCCAAAGTTTTGAACAGGAAATCTATAGGGATAGGTTGGACATATTTTGAACCATACAAGTCCACATCCACCAAAATCAACAGCTGCAGGTAATGTTTTCCTATTTTGTAAAAAATCTGAGCATCTATAAGTCATCACATCATAACTGTGGATCAACCTGTAATTTGGCATTAAAAAAGTCTCAAATGTTTTTCAACTTTGCCATGAAATTATGTTCTCTTCATGCCTACAATAAGGAGTACAATCAACGTTGATGGGAGGGCTGTCAGTACCAGAAGTACGCATATATGCTTTGAGCATGCCAACGCTCATGTACCTAACTCCGCCAACAACCATTTACCTTTCATAGGTTTTATGTTGAATATTAATTACCTTATGTTGAGGCATTCGTGAATGGTGCTGTCACCTGTTGATAGCTTGGAAAATGACGTACACCTCACTATATTGCCTGAAATGTACTGTTCTGCTCGAAAGGTGATTGGTCCAGTAAAACCTAGAGCAAAGTAACATTATCATATTGAGTATGTAAACATACAGTTACATCCAAGTGAGACCAATCTTATTTAATTATTTAAAACGTTTGATTATTACCTTTTAAGTTATACAGAAAGACAGTCGGAAAGAGATATTCGGACAGACAGAGAGGCAGATAGACAAACAGACAGGAAAACGGAAACACCACACACACATATAAACATTTTCTTTTTTATATAAATAATATATATATATATATATATATATATATATATATATATATATATATACTTTTCTGTATTTTACAATTTGCTCAGTTGACATTAAGTTTTTCACATCCTAAATAGAAAATGTTTCAGTATGTGTACCGGTATTTTGTCTATAGTCTGTGCTTTATCATGCTACGCTGTGTTTGTCAGACACAATGGCTATATCATACGACGTATGACCTTCTTGAAAAAGGATGGTTATTATTGACATTAATTAATTCTACCTTATCAGCATTTATTAATAAACTTTGAATGCATTAATATTATGAAAATTATACTTTTATCTGTGCATCGATATCATAGTAGAAGAGTCAAATGAATACAAGCATTCAAAGTTATTCTTACTTCTCGTTTCACATTTTGTTCCCTTATAGCCTGCTCGACAGAGACACTCCCCAGTAACAGAATTGCAGACTCCACCATTTGTACATCGGCATGTGTGAGCACAGTTCTCGCCATATTTATTGTATTCACATGGTGTTTTGCAATCGACCCCTGTGTAACCAGCATGACATATACATACACCATTCTTCCGGGAACAATTGCTGTGACCCTGGCACGAACATCTGTTTAGGCATCCGGTCCCCCAGAATCCAGAAGGACAAGGAGCATCGCATAATCTTCCTCGAAATCCAGCTGTACACTCACAGGTACCATCTATCTTACAACGACCTCCATTTTTGCAGTTACATTCACAGAGTCCAGACACTGGATCGCAGTCTTCGTTGCCAGAACAAGCACATAACTTAGAACAACCTGCACCCCAGAATCCATCAGGGCAGGGGGAGTCACAGAATCTGCCCCTCCAGCCTGCACTACAGTCACAAACTCCATCTGCTTTGCAAGTTGCACCATTTTTACATTGGCAATCACATCTACCGGTCATTGGATCGCACAACTGGCTAAGGTGGCAGGTACATGGACTTCTGCAGCCTTGACCCCAGAAGCCATCAGGACATGGCGCATCACAATACCGCCCTCTCCATCCAGCTGTGCATTCACAAATACCATCCTTATTACATTCTCCACCATTCTGGCAATGGCAGTTGCAGCTGCGGTCGTTTTATCACAGGTCTCACCAATCCTACAGATACAAGTGCTTCTGCAGCCAGGGCCCCAGAATCCCTCTGGACAAGGTGAATCACAGTACCGCCCTCTCCACCCTGCAGTACAATCACAACTACCATCTGTTTGGCAAACTGCGCCATTTTTGCACTGACATTCACAATTGCCTGTGAACACATCACAGGACTGTCCAATATGACATGAGCATGGATTCCTGCAGTTAGGTCCCCAGAAGCCTTCAGGACAAGGTGTTTCACAGTAACGTCCTCTCCAACCTGTAGTACAGTCGCATGCACCATTTACATTACAGGCTGCATCATTCTTACATGGACATTCACATCTGCCACTAAAGATATTACAGACCCTGCCTTTTTGGCAGTTGCATACATCGGCACAACCAGCACCCCAAAATCCTTCTGGACATGGTGTGTCACAATATCGACCTCTCCATCCTGCAGTACAGTCACAGGTGCCATCTGCATTGCAAACTGCACCATTTGCACACTGGCACTCACAAGTTCCAGTTTTAATGTCACAAGAGTCACCATTGTTGCAAGCACATGGATTTGCACATCCAAGGCCCCAGAAGCCCCCAGGGCATGTTGTGTCACAGAAGCGCCCATGCCAGCCAGGTCTGCATTCACAAGTGCCATCAATGGCATTACAAACAGCATCATTGTGACACTGACATTGTTGTTGACAGTCCATACCATACATACCGATAGGACAAGTATTATTATATTCTATTCCACTAGAGCTTGAAGGGAGATGGCATCTACCAGTAACAATGTCACATGTCACAGAGCTTTGACAGTTACAGTGATTTGTGCAGCCAGCACCCCAGAATCCACTTGGACATGGTACATCACAATATCGACCTCTCCAACCTCCATTGCATTCACAGATGCCATCTTGGTTACACGTTCCACCATTCTGACATTGGCACTTACAGATTCCAGTTATGTCGTCACAAACTAACAAATTAGGACAGATACATTGCTGTGTACAGCCAGCACCCCAAAACCCTTCAGGACATGGTTCGTCACAATAACGACCTCTCCACCCTGCCATGCACTCACACATTCCATCTCTTTCACAAACTCCCCCATTTTCACATCTGCAATCACACGTTCCTCTTACAGGATCACAGGACTCACCTATGTGACAAGTGCATGGATTTCTGCAACCAGCACCCCAAAACCCCTCAGGACACGGTTCATCACAATATCGACCTCTCCACCCAGCCATGCACTCACATGTACCATCTCTGTTACAAACTCCCCCATTTTCACATTTGCAAGCACATCTCCCTGTCATAGAATCACAAGACTCGCCAATGTTACAAGTACAAGGATTTCTGCAACCAGCACCCCAAAACCCCTCAGGACATGGTTCATCACAATATCGACCTCTCCACCCTGCCATGCACTCACACGTACCACCTCTGGTACAAACTGCTCCATTTTCACATTTGCAAGCACATCCCCCTGTTATAGAGTCACAGGACTCGCCAATGTTACAAGTACATGGGTTTCTACAGCCAGCACCCCAAAACCCTTCAGGACATGGTGAATCACAGTACCGGCCTCCCCATCCTGCTGTGCAGTCACAACTACCATCTGTTTTACAAACTGCGCCATTCTGACATTGACATTCACATCTACCAATCAGAGGATCACATATTTCACCATTGTTGCAAGTGCATGTGTTCCTACATCCGGGCCCCCAGAAACCATTAGGGCAAGGCACATCACAGTAACGTCCCCTCCATCCAGAAGCACAATCGCAACTACCATCTGCATTGCAAACAGCATTGTTTTGACAAGCACATGCACATCCCCCTGTTACCATGTCACAAAGTGCTTCATCAATGCATAAACATTCATTAGTGCATCCACTTCCCCAAAAGCCTTCTTGGCAAGGTGCGTCACAGTATTGACCTCTCCAACCAGATGTACATATACATGTGCCATCTTCTCTTTTGCACTCTCCATTTATACATTGGCATGTTCCTCTGCAATCAATTCCATATCTACCATTCGGACAGTGTTCGCTGCATGAGGTTCCAGTGTATCCTGGAGGACATCTACATCTACCTGTTTCAGGATTACAGCTACCTGTTCCACAATTGCATTGATTGATGCAGTTTGGACCCCATTTACCAGGCGCACATATCTGATCACAGAACTCCCCTGTCCATCCTGATAAACATAAACATGTGCCATCAACAGGATTGCAAGTAGCACCATTCTCACATGTACACTGCTGTTGACAATTTTGTCCATAGGAATTATGACAAATATGTTCACAAAAGTCGCCTACGTATCCTTCTGGGCAACTGCAACTCCCATCTGATGGAGAACAAGTCCCTCCATTTCGGCACCTGCATCGTTCATTACAGTTGAATCCATATGTCCCATGTGTGCAGGTGTCATCACAAGAGATTCCAATGAACCCATTTGGGCAGCTACATCTTCCATCAACAGGATCACAATGGCCCCCATTGTTGCACACGCATTCTTCCCTACAGCCCGGTCCCCATCTATCTGAAGAACAAGGAACATCACAGAGAGCACCACTCCAACCAGAACGGCAAGTGCAAGTTCCATCTATAGGATTGCATTCTCCATCATTTTTACATCTACATGTATATTCACAGTTTAATCCATATGAGTCAATACAAGTATGCTCACAATGTACACCAGTGTAGCCAGGAGTACAGTTGCATGTTCCATCTATTGCAGAACACAAAGCTTCATGATGACAATTACAAGCCTCTTCACATCTCTGGCCATACATTCCGTCGGGACACTGAGAGCTACAAAAAGGCCCTGTCCAGCCTGGCAAACAAATGCAAGTACCATCAATGTGTGAACAGTCCGAGGCATGAACACATTGGCACTTTCTCTGCACTCTGCACCATAAAAACCATTTGGGCATGGTTCACTACAATATCTACCATGCCAACCTGGACCACATTCACAAAGCCCATCTTTACATGAACATACAGCATCATTTTCACACAGACATGTATTTTCACAGTTTTCTCCATAGAAACCATTGGGGCATGAATCCCGACATTCTATACCTGTGAAACATACACCACATGTGCAGCTGCCGTCAAATGGGCTACAAATTCCTCCATATCCACATTTGCACCTGTGTTCACAATTAGCCCCATAGAGACCCTTGGGCACTCAGATTCACATGATTGGCCCTGTGTACCCATTATCACAGTTGCAGGAACCATCGACCGGATCACACAAACCATGTACACATGTGCAAGTATTTCCACAATGGGGTCCAAAGAAACCATCTCTGCACCTTTGCTCACACATTAAACCTTCCCATCCAGCCTTGCATTTGCATGACCCATCCAAAGGTGAACAAATGCCATCATTTTGACACTGACAATCCTCTGCACAATTTGCTCCAAATAAATTTTCAGGGCATTCCAACTCGCACAATTCCCCAATATAACCTGGTCTACATGCACAGCTGCCATCCACAGGATTGCAAGTAGCATCATTTTTGCAGTGACAAGGAGTTGTACAGTCTCCATAAAAGTTTTCTTGACAAGGTTCACATCTTGGATATGAAAAACCTGATGGACAGGAACATTCTCCTGTTACCTTATTGCATGTGCCACCATTCTTGCAGGTACATTGCCTGGAACACTCTTCCCCAAAGTACCCTTCGGGGCATTGTTCGTCACATGTGTAACCCATGAAACCACTGGGACAAAGACACCTTCCAGAAATTGGTTCACATATACCTCCATTCCTACATTTACATGATTCCTTGCAGAGTAAACCGTAGGTTCCTCTTGGGCACTCTTCTTCACAGTAACGACCGGCCCAGCCAGCAAGACATGTGCAGCTACCATCAATAGCAGAGCAAGTTGCACCATTTCTACACAAGCAAGGTTCTCTGCAATGAGCTCCCCAGCTATTTGCATCACATGGCTGATGACAGTACTCACCATGCCATCCTGGAGCGCACCAGCATGTCCCATCAAACCTATCGCATGATGCACCATTCCTGCACATGCACCCCTGTTGACAATCCTCTCCATACCTATCTGACTGACATTCAACATCGCATTTTGGCCCAGTCCAACCAGGTTGGCACTCGCATTTGCCGTCAATAGGTGAGCATGGAATCTTTGCTCCAACTCCACAATCACAGTCTTCTTCACAGTTCTTACCATATTTTTCAGGGAGACATTGATCATCACAGGTTGGTCCTGACCACCCTGGGGCACAATCACACGTGCCATGGAATACATCGCATGTTCCTGCATTTCTACATGAACAAGTATGTATACATCCAGGTCCATATCTGCCTGGTGGACAAGATTCATCACACATTTTTCCATGCCATCCTATAGAAATAAAGGATGAAAAAAATCAATTAACAGAGTAAGTTATGCCCAAGTCTCAATTGTAGTCATTACAATAAGTCTAGTATAGCATGACTTTTAATGCTGTTTTTACATCAATGGATTCAAAAATGTGTCTAAATATTACATTACGTTATTGTGCTTTGCAGAATAATTTTAACTTTGACACCTAAGTTCACAGAGTATTGAATTGGTGATTATATATAAGTAGTAGTAGTAGTAGTAGTAGTAGTAGTAGTAGTAGTAGTAGTAGTAGTAGTAGTAGTAGTAGTAGTGGTGGTGGTGGTGGTGGTGGTGGTGGTTGTGGTGATAGTTGTTGTTGTTAATGTTGTTGTTGTCGTAAAATCATTCTAAATGCTAGGTTAGAACTAAATGAATGGTTTATGACTGCCAAGTCAATTATTCTTCTCCTAATACAATTTGTGTTTGTTTTTATTTTAGTGTTTGCCATGTTTGCCGTACCTGCAGTGCATGAGCAGATGCCATCGTTAGGGGAACATGGTGCACCATTCTGACATTTACAGCTGGATCGACAGTCCTGACCATAAAAACCTGGTTGGCAACGATAACTGCAATGAATACCAAAGTACCCTGGAGGACAGGAACAACTACCGTCAATCTGAGAACAGGTACCTCCATTTTCACAGAGACACCTTCCACTACAATGGACACCATACTGCCCCTCTTCACATGTTTCCTGACAATGTTCTCCTCGAAATCCAGGTGCACACCTACAAGTACCATCAACCCTAGCACAGGAACAACAAAAATATCTAGAATGTTAATCAGCCAAACAAAATTTGTCTGTTGTATTTATGTGTTTGTTTTATCGTAGCATGACCGTCATTTTCTACCAAAGCAAACTGGTGGTACCAAACCTATTTCAAAAATGTTCCTCTATGCATTTCCAAGATTTCTTTTAACAATATATGATGACGTACCTGTCACATTCTGCTCCATTTGCACATTTGCATCGCTCTCTGCATCCTGCACCCCACCATCCTCTTGGACAAGGGTGCCTGCAATATGTACCACTCCAGCCAGCTGTACAAGTGCAGGAGCCATCCAATCGACTGCATTCAGCACCATGCTCACACAGGCACACCCCAAGACAGCCTAAGCCATATGTACCCTCTGGGCACATGTCCGCACAAAGGGTTCTCCAACCAGCAGAGCAAACACATGTTCCATCCACTGTGTCACACTGTGCACTATTTTGACACTCGCATGTGTTGAGACACTCACGACCCCAGAATCCTTCAGGGCATGGCTGATCACAATTGTCTCCTTTCCAACCAGCAAGGCAAATACATTCACCAGTTCTGTGGTGGCACCTCACCGCATTTTGACAGTTGCAAATGTTTTCGCAGTGCAGCCCATAGTATCCATGGGCACACTTTTCGGAACAGTCACTGCCCTCCCAACCAGATGTACATAAGCACGATCCATCGACATGGTGACATATGCCATTGTGTTTGCAGTCACATAACCTTCCACAATTTGGTCCATAGGTTCCTTCCTCACATGATTCATCGCACTTGTCACCAGTCCAACCAGGTGAACACGTGCAAGAGCCGTCAACATTGTCACATGTGGCTCCGTTTTGACACAGGCAGTGCTGCTTGCAATCAGTACCATAGTATCCATCAACACAGCGGTTCTCGCACTTCAGACCCTGCCATCCTGCTGTACAGCTGCATTTTCCAGTAATGTGATGGCAGCTTCCTCTGCCGTTGCATGTGCAAGGCCGTGCACAATCTAACCCAAAAAAGCCTGCCTCACATGGGTCACCACATCTAGGGCCTGTCCAACCTGGCTTACACAAACAAACTCCGTTGACATTGTTGCATCTTGCATCATTTAGACACCTACAATCTTCTGCACAGTCGACTCCATACTTTCCTTGCTCACAGGGAAAGGCGCAAAGATATGATGTCCATCCTGGGGTACAGTGACAACCTCCAGAGGAATCACATGTTGCGCCATTGCGACATTGACACTGAAGCACACAGTTTTGGCCATAATAACCCTGAGCACATGGTTCATCACACAGACGTCCAGTGAAGCCATGGGTACATGTACAAGCACCACTGATGTGGTCACAGAGTGCACTGTTCTTACACTGGCAAGGTTCAGCACATTGATCTCCGTAGAAGCCAGCATCACATGGTTCATTACAGAACTGCCCCTTCCAACCTGGCATGCAGGCACACTGCCCCGTTACGGGATCACAGAGAGCTCTGTTTTGGCAGTGACATGTTTCGTCACAGCCTTTTCCATAATAACCTGGCAAACAACCCTTATCACACTGAATCCCCATCCAGCCAGCATCACAGTCACATAGACCAGTCACGTGATGGCAGTTACCATTCTGACAATCACAACTGCCACCACACTGATCACCAAACGTACCAGTTGCACAGCTGTACTGGCAATTATCACCAGTGTAGCCTGGAGCACATGTGCAGGCGCCGGTGACATGGTGACATCCAGCTCCATTCTGGCACTGACACAGTTCTGCACAGCCCTGCCCATAATAACCACTGGCACACTTACTTTGACAAACACTTCCTCTGTAGCCTGGTGGGCATGAACACGATCCATCAACTGAGTTGCAGTGGCCCTCATTGCGACACTGACATGCCACAACACATTTGTAACCATAGAAACCATCTGGGCAAAGACGCTCACATTTCACTCCGTGGAAGCCAGGTAAGCAATCACAAGTACCATCAACGTGATTACATTTTGCTCTGTTATGACAGTCACATCTTCTTCTACACTGGAAACCATAGAAGCCTTCGTCACATTTCTCACCGCAGTTCATTCCCTTGTAACCATCGTCGCATGTGCACAACCCATATGCTTTATCACAAGTACCATGGGAGCAGCTGCAATCGTTTTGGCAATCTAAACCATACCTGCCATCTTCACACGCTGCAAAATAAGTAATGACAGATGTAAATATAGGAAAGACCATTATTTTCATGAAGTTGCAATCTTACAAACAGAATACTTGACGTGAGATTTATAATAATCCATTTTCAGTCTATTTATATGATATCAAAGGGAACGCATTTCTTCACCCAAATTTATATTCCTTACTATTGTGTCTACTAAAATGACCTTGGCAACTTAACCATCAGAATCCACTACATTTAAATATGCTAATTTTTCAAAAACCTGACAATACGCTCTTTCATGTGTTAGACGAATTTTTATTTGGACTGTTCCAAATTTCCGTATTGTAATTGCACGAAACATCAAGCCAATCTGTGATTTATTCCTTCTATTTTTGATATGTATTTTCAACTTCGTATTGACGCCAGACAACTTTGTACATGAAATTGATCAACTGATAAACAGATGAAATAATCAATTCTTAAAAATCAACGATATTTACATACTCTGACTTATGTTTTGGCGTCGATATAAACTTGCTATTCAGCATAGCTATTCAACACACCCTGTATATATTTATTCTTGTATTTACCAGTGTACTGCGATATGCAATATATTTTCTCACAATATTACAGCTAGACACATTAATGTAGGGTATAGGTCATTCATTTTGCCTTTCTTGTCAAGTGTACGTGAATAAAATTCTAAACAAGGTTTCAATAATCTCTTGCTTGTGTAGATTATTATCAGAACGACATGTCAGTTCGGGCGTTTCTGGCGTAACACAAATTCCTTTTCCATATGGCACCATACCTCCCAGAATGGACAGTTAATTGGTAAAATATGAAATGTACACGTATTAGCTGTAGACAAATGCACATGCATTACCTTGGTTACATGTCAGGCCAGTCCAGCCAGGCCGACAGGAGCAATAGTTGGGTGCTGTACACTTCCCACCATTCAAGCAAGGCGAATGACAAAGAGCTGTGAAATAGAGAAGTTTAATGGAATACGTCACACCATTTGTTTTTCAACTTGTGCTCTGGACATACACTCGAGCCATATTGAGTTCTTTATTTTTAGTCTATTGTATAACACAAACTAGTCTTCTAACATTTTTTTTATTTTGACAGGGCCATACCTCTCTCTGAGGTAATCTATACTCCTTCATAATGTCGGTCTTACTTATTTGAATAACTTGCGTTAATCATACAGTAGAATGGGTGATACAAAATGTGATCTGGTGTAGTTTTACTTGGATGAAATATTCGCTTGACTATTCAATAGCAATAACGGCATCCACAGCGGACATGTGCAATCTTTTCTTATATCAGTATACTATAACAAGGAAGTTATGACTGAGTATGACGTTTAATTACACAGTGAGACATTTATTTTGTAAATAGCTTTCAATTTTAGATATTAAATTAAAATCACGTCCACGATGCGAGAGATGTACTGGGAATATTGAAAAAAAGACTCACGCTCGCATTTATCGTCCCTTTCTACGTATCCATTACAACAGAGCATGACGTCTTCAGTTTCTGTCTTCAGCGTTTCTCCAGTGGTTTTCTCATATATTGGCCTGTTTTACAAGTATCATATATGCATTTAGAAGTTATTTCAATGATGATGATGATGATGATTCATTATTTCCTGTTCTTGTGTTGTATCAGCTCGAGTGTCATTAATGCTGAATCAGGCATGAGATACCGATACGACACAACGGAAAAGTTGCATCGGGTAGTAACCGATTGATCATATACCTATGCCCAGGATTTTACAGATGATATTGGACAAAAAATTAATTTTGGGTTTCTAGTGTTATTCCGCCGTGGCATAATTTTTTGCAGCTTTTTTGTTAACAGAGTTCACCTTTTAAAAGTACACAATGGTAGTCAACGCGTGGCAATTCCTTCACATCTTAATGAACATACATAACGATAACGCAAAAACGGCATTCCCGATCATCGCGCAAAGTTTAAAAAGGCGGCTACTTAGTGATTTTGCTGAGGGGGGGGGGGGAATATGGAATTATATTCCAAATAAAACAACACTTTGATAGGTGTACCGATTGTTCTTATATTTTTTCTGTAATGAAATAAAAACATTTTTTGTCCAATAGTCATGGTTATGTTCGAATTGCTTAGAAAAAAGGTGGTTCAACGTGCCACATTTAGATATTTTAAGACATTTAACATAATGCTTCTATAGCAATTCTTCACTGCACAAATGAAAGCGAAGGGTTTTTCATCGCTTTTCCAAGCATGCCATTGGTCAACTTTGGTCACGTTTGCATGTCTCATTAGGAAAATGAGGCGATAAGGTTGGAGAGTTATCTAATTAAACATTATTTGCCAGTTCTCTTCATCGTCGTTCGTCTCATTATCATAGTCAGGGATTGCTTTTTGTTATCTCACGACAGCTGTTGTATCTATGCCTTCCGATCAAAAGCCAGCTAAGCGATTGCTAGCCGTGTGCACATAATAGTGTAGGGATTTATCAATACAACAAACTTAACTTGTTGGCGTGTTACTTTTTATAGGTAATGTGCGTCTCGAAAGTGAAAGATAATAACCTTTGCTCAAACTTTCCTCAATGAAACTTTCAACCAAACTCTTACCAAATCGAGTGTAAGAAATCAGGTGTCTCGGTGCAAAGTTTGAACCAGCGAAACAACTTTGCTAACATTATTTACCGATATTGACATTCAAAATCGCTGCCATTCCTGTGTTCACTCAATACGACAAATATATTCTAAATTTCGATAAACCAAGCCGGTGATATTATTTTACTTAACAGCTTTAAAATGGGCCCCTAAAAGAGGGAGATCAGAACATTATTGTAAAAAAATGAGATTCCGAATATCTGTTCCAGAGGAAAATTCGACCTTATCATTTAAGTTTGGTGAAATTCTCAAAAAGAGGTACAAAAATGGCGATTTATGTTTGCAAGGCTGCTCTCAAAATTGTAATGCTGCATTTCCAATTTTTACTTTATGTCTTATGACGATATTTTTTGTCAGAGAACTGCTTGGGGAGAACCGAATCATATTGAGTGTCTATTGCGAGTAAAACCGTGTCGCTCTTTAAAATTGAGGTCGTCATCTCCAACTTAGTTCAAAGATTTCAACAATCATTTGTTTTCCTTTTACAGCAAAAATTCCCTTGCTGTATTTCTTCTGTATATTGTCCTGCAGGCAATGAGATGCAATACCCGAATATGAAAATGACACGAACCGACGAGTAAGTATTAAGGTAGTACACTACCATTCTATATAGGAGAGCGCCCTCTTTTTCCAGAAGATGTACATGTTCCTTTCAGACTACCTAACCTGGTGAGCGTGAATAACAGGACAAAATGGCAAAAAATCATGCTAGTGACCTTATAATATTTCTTTCAGAAGTTTTTATGAATCAAAACAACCGGAATTATATTTTTGCACTGAAAAATCGACAGATTTTTATTTTGAAAGATCAGTAGAGAATAGCTAACAATTGCAGCTCTGACATAATATCAGTAAGCTAGAGGGTCAAATCTCAGGTCTAACAAAATTCACCTTTTGTCGTCAGTTTTTGCTGTTTAGTAAGAAAATTTGCGTGGTGACCCCAACTTTTTTCGCTTCTAAATCACAGAACACTGTCTGTTTGATAGATATTGCTGTACTTTTTAACATTTTGAAAATTATTTTGTGCATTTATATGAAGTTTATATTTTTAAAAAAGACTAATTTTACAGTTAAATGATAAATTTAGGGTCTAATATTTAATTTTAAAGACAAGACATCACAAATTTTAGTTGATTGTCCTAATTAAGCTGTCCTTGCAATGCAAAAATGTGGTATGCACACTGGGATCTGTTAATCGTTTGCAAATAAAAAAGATTCTGCTGGTAAGTGCAAATTTCGCAAAATGGGAGATTTAATGGTTTTCTGTCAATTTTGGCATGTGTTTTTTCAAAAATTTTGCATGGGTACCCCATATTTTTTTCATATCTTTGCAATGTACACATAAAGATTATTTCAGAAAAGTCAACTTCAAGAATGTCCCAACATTTTTTTGAATGGTAGCGTACCTCCTTAAGGCAACTACCCAACCACTTCACACAAACTTTGCAACGAGGCATGCACATGTAACGAACGCTGATACACAACATGTTTGGAAACATTTGTGAACAAGCTTTCATTCTCGCTCGTTCAGTGAAAAAATGCTATTCACTTCAGAGTGAAGGCATCTAAACCTTAACGATAACGCATAAGTTTTCGTCTTGAAATTAGTAGTCAGTTTTATTCCAACTACTGTCACGCCCTAACATAAAATACTACATTCTGCTTTGTTCCTTGAGGAAGATTTTAAAAATGTAAATGCTACGACCATCGAAATAACTAAATGTAGAAAGTAAATCGCCATAGATATTTCTTTCCTGTGTCTGTGTTTGGACTAATATTATCAATAAATTCATATTGAAAACCTTTATTGAAAAAATTCAATTTATAAATTAATTTCAAAATCAAAGTCATGCTCTCGAAAGGCTCCCGAGAACCCTTCCTTAAATCATATTGTTTTCCTAGCTTGTGATGTTTTCAAAATTAACATATGTTAATGTAATATTTATGAGCAATTTCTTTGAATAAAAAAACATATCCGCTTAAATGTGTTCGTCCACTCCGACCAATTTAGACATTTTCGCTGAATTTCATTCTATAGGGATCATTCTACCGATATGCAATGATATAAAATCACAGACCACCCTGTAGGATGTTGTGCCAAATGTCCGCCTTCATTGAAGATATTCTACATACTATTTGTGAGGTTCATAAAATCAAATAAGTTGGTAAGTTTGGAATGTTAAGTCTGTAGGGAATATATTTTCAGTGGCACTTCTTACACCCGCAAAATGACCACACCCAAAGACAAAAAATTATTCGATATTTCAATCATGTTGAATTTTAAGTATTATTTTCGCTTTGGTTCTATCATTTTCTTCTTACTTAGAAAGGTGTAATTTTATTCTTGTACTAAATATAACAGCATATGCTGGAAGTTATCTTTAAAATTATATTCAAATTACAAGATCTTTGAAAACTATCCTTGCTGCCGTAACATTTTTTTATTGAAGTGGAGCATGGTTACATACAAAGGTTATGTCGTCGATTAGATAGTAGAACGAGTGTACGGTCATGGTGACCGATCACTAGGTCCATTTATATATAAACAGTCATCTTGTTTCACGTTCATATAGCAACGAGAGAGAGAGAGAGAGAGAGAGAGAGAGAGAGAGAGAGAGAGGTACTTAAAAATATATACATCGGGTTGACCGCCCTTATTAAATAAATTACCTGTATCGGCTACATTCCTGTTGGTCCATATATCCACAGGCAACTGTGTACTCCTCCCATCGGAAACTGATCACTTCACCAATTTCTGGCACCGATATCCTACAGGAGAATCACAGTGAAAATATCAAACAATTGTTTGAATTGTTTGACTGTCATAATTTATGCGAACTTTCTGTTTATATCGTTAAACAGTTTGTCCATCTACAACTTAAAAGTATACAGTCCATTTAAAAATACATACATACATACATACATACATACATACATACATACATACATACATGCATGCATGCATACATGCACGCACGCACATACATACATACATACGTACATACGTACATACATACAAACACAATACATACATACATACATACATACATACATACATACATACATACATACATACATACATACATACATACATACATACATACATACATACATACATACAAACATACATACATACATACATATCAATCACAAAAGGTAAATGGCTAAATGCTGTCTTGTGAGACTTACTTTTGGTTAAATACACACATTCCGTCTTCCACCCCTGCTCTATCCTCCCAACCAAACGATATTGGAAGCACAAGCGAGAGTACTGCGACGAGAGGAAATCGCAACATTGTTGCCGGCGTGTGTCTGAGAGCGAAAAGATGCATGATGACCAGACGAACAACTCTCAGGCCTCCTTGCTTTGTACCTCCCAGATATTATACATACATGGAAGTCTGTCAGTCCGGTTGGCATTGTGTACAAGTATAGTTTCTGAGGTTCACATGAGAGAAAATGCACTTATTTGTGTTTCAAAGCCTTTGATAGTTTTGTTTTGATGAAAATGGCACCGTTTACAAATTCCTAAACCACCTCAGATGACACTGTAAGATTTAAGGTCAAAGCATTTGACTTGTTTATGGTTCAATATTTTGAAAATGAATTTCAAACGGAAGTCATGCATTGCATACTTTGAATAACAATGTAATATGAGCAAATTGGTCGGTTCATGACTTCTTTTGACAAATATGGGATATATAGCTTATCGAACTACGCTTAAGACGCCATCATGAAATTCATTAATTGTCCGTCAAAATTTAAGTTACTCGCAACTTTATAGACTAGGTTAATTTTGATTCCTGCGCAACCAAACGTTCATCTATACATCTGGTAACATATAGCGTCTCCTCGCGGCACTACGAACCCAACTAACATCGATATCGTCCGAATCAAACTGCATTAGCAAAATATATTATGTCAACTTCGTACCTTCCTATGTAAGCCACGAAGTACCGAATCGGATGATCAAAACTGATGACTTACTGGCCAAATATTTGGAATAGTATTTCGGAAACGAGTGTTTTGAGGCGCGGAAACATTGCACGGGCAAATTATTGTCATTCAGCTCTCAAACATCCTGCCCTCGGAAGATTTTCTCTAATGGCTCTAAACTATACACATGTTTTATTTGATGAGTTCTCTATCACATTACAGTTTACTTGTTCTGTTAACAACACTAACCACATCCTCTTCAGTCAAACATTCAAAATTCTCCATCCGAAAATATTTAGGTTATTTGGCACAGAGCTTAATGCTTCCATAATTTTCTCCGTTTACACTGCCCAGGGATGCTGGTAGGCCAAGGCTTCCCACCATTATTAACATCTAAGTTTAATTTTAAAAATGTTTTTACTCGCCAAAAGGAAAACACTTTACATGCCATTTGCAATATTCTGCATCAACAATTTTCTTAGTCGGCAAAACTGGCGTATTGTAGGTTTTCGTTTTTTTAAATCATGGGGTCTCAGTGACCACAAATTTTAATCGTTTCAGATTAGAAAACAACTTGAACTTCACCATTTATCTACAAAAAAGTAAATCAACAGAATATACATCCATGTGCCCCACGTACATCTATTGTCAATCAAATCGAATACATTATCCGGCATATAATATTTTATACCTCTCTGTAATATTCAGTGTGCAACTTAATATCGAACTTTTAAGTTCCATATTATTCTCTAGACGATTTTAGGGAGGAAACGTTTTGGTTCGTTTTGGAAAGTACATGTATGTTTACTCAAGCCTATAGTTGCCTTGAGGGTTTTAGTCTAAGTGTGTGCTAAATTTGATTGTCTCATAAACATGATTGTACATTGACTTTTATAAATGTAACAACTTTAGACATATTACGCCTAAACATTACATGCAACAAAAGTGCTTCGGGTCCTCAAGGATATTTATATGCTTAATATGCAGCTTTTGCTTCTAAATGTTTTCCGCGACAACCTATACCTTCTGGAAGACAGTGGGACAAAGGCACAATTTTGTCATGACCATTTAACGTATAGCCATGCCCGGTTATCTCTGTGTCTTGTTAACGTTTACGGTAAAAAATTAGGCATGATATTCTAAGATAAAACGTTATATGTTCTGAGTTTTGAGGGTTCCGGAAGTCAATTTTACTTGCAATTTCACCAAGTAAAGAAATTTCTGCCCCGAAACGATTACGTCGCCGACATTAAAATTTGGAGAGATTTCAGGAACATGGATATTTTGGGTGGCTAAATTCAGGAATGGTATCATTAATCGTTTAATGTTATCCTACTTTAGTTCCATTAAAACGCTAGTCATTTTTTGTTTGAGCGACAGCAAACATTACAGGGTCACAAAGTACGGCGTACCTCCAAATAGGCAGTGATAAGCGCTTGGCCTGACAGCGAGATGTCGCAACAGCTGTTGACATGGTGGCTCCGCGTGTAAACAAACCGAATGACCGCGACTCTTCCCGCTCTGTTCCTGCGAGATCGAAATCAGCATCATTTTGTTAAAGAAAAAACACAACAACAGACATTAGACTGGGATATTATCGAGAAAAATATAGTTCTCTCCACCCAGTTTCCACAAAAAACAACAACGAATATACACGAGAAACAAAAGTCCAAATGATGTATAACGTTGGTTAAAAATCAAAATGAGGCCATCACACACGTAGCAGGAATAATCACACAACCGGTAACAAGAAAAACGAAAGAATTACTAGAAACCAACACATGATGGGTGCTTGTATAGATACGAGAATACCGAACACAAGATAGATCACACTGGTCTAAATATATCGCTTCTAACATCCCTTTGTGAAGAACAAGATCAACTCAATCATACATTAACATAAATCAAACGATAAATTATCAAAACGACAAATATTCATAAAAGACACGTTGAAACCAGTCTATTGAAACACCAGGTCTGTCTACAAAGTCATAGCTCAATACAAACTCTTAAAATGATAAACTAGTGCTCTAGTGAAACTTCACTTCCGGTATAGTAATGCACCTCGAAAATGAAAGACCTAAACTTTTGCTCAGACTTTCCTCCAGGAATCTTTCAACTATTCTCTTTCAAATTCAAGAATAAAAATTGGAGGTCATTGTGCAAATTTTGGTACAAGAGAAACAAATTACCCAACATTTACCGATGTCTCAAAATTCAAAATCAACTTTATAGAGAAAATAAAATTTTCGATTTTCAAAAAAATAAGACGGTAAAAAGTTTTCTTACTACGCGAAGAGCTTTAAAATGAAACTGAAGAAGTGGTAGATCAGATAAGATTGTAAAAGTGAAAGAGTCCGAATATAAGGCGCGTTCTACTTTTAAAACACGCTGGCAATGGTCGAAAGTTCATTCAGGAAAGTTTGAGCAAATGTTGAAGTCTTTCACTTTCAAGGCACGTACACCTTTGAGCAGAGACTTGAAACCTCAAAGCACAGCACGGCAGCAGTATTGGAATCGGCTTTTGATATTGGTACCATTGCCAAGTTCAACGATATACGGACCTCCAAACAGAAAGGTTTACAAAGTTTGCTCATGGAAACTGTCAATGGATAAAACATTTGGAGTCACCGTGCTTATTTGGGGATTTGACAAACAAATTACATAAACTGTAATGGAGTTCTAAATTCAACTCGGCCGCCATACTGTGTATTTATTAATTGCTGGGGTGTTGTTAAAGCTCCATAAGCTGTATCTTTTGGCTATTTTTTCCGAACTTTTGTTTTGTGGTTTCCCTACACTTTCTTCATTGAATCCCTAAATTGTAATTTAATGCCAAGTATTTAGCATATCAACACAACCTATATGAGTATAATCTCCATTGTTATTGTTGAAAATTGTATTCAAGTCCGGACTAGAATTCATTTGTAAACAATAAACAATGATCATTACACACATACAAGCTGTGTTGACAAAAAGAATACTCAAACTTTCAGCACGACAAACAGATTAGGGTCAGACACGGTAGTTGATGTACAGAAGCAGAATACTGAAAAACTTGCCACAAGTTACAGCTTATGTCCATTTAAATTTTCAATTTCGCAAGAGCAGCACGGTGAAATCTTCATTTTCGCTGCATGCTTCAAATTGAGTCCACACAAGCAGGCTACTGGAACTTAAAGGGAGGTGCTGTCGGAATAGACGATGTTCCGCTGATTGCGAGATCTCGCGAGACTTTAATACATGCCCGTAGAAACAGGTTTCCAGCTTAGTAATACAAGTCAAACTTTGTATGGAACTAGAAAACGTGCAGAACTGAGCAAAGATTGCAACTTCATATATTTTATGCAGTGTTAACGTAATTAGCGACTTGTCCTGTTTTACGCAGTGTGTTCTGTGTTGCGAGAACGCGTCCACTGCGAACCATATATTCTCGCGATATCTCGGAATGTCTCGCGCGGTTCGGAACATGGTCTATTGCCCGTGTGCAATTTTCTTATTTACAAACGATGTATTTCATGCATGATATCTAGATGCATCACGCCAACAGGTGCAACATTTAAATTCTACGATATTCATTGTTAACAAACATGTTTTAACTTTCATCAATCGCCAACACATGTACCCAAGATACAGTGTTTACATCGGTCGTAGGGGGTTCCTGGCAACCTTTGAGTAGAGTTTCGACGACAGCCTCCTTTTAAAAATTCGACATGATGTTCCTGAAGTACGTTCTACCTCGACACATTTATACCTACGGCATAGGAAATAAAAGTAATAATGGTATCTGACACTAAACAATGACCAGAAAGAGAAAAATAAAATCAATTGAGGATTCTAATGAATGTTAAAACTTTCTCCTTCTTTGCGGTTGCAAATATTGACCTCGCACATCATAAAACTCTTTACGACATAAAACCATGTTCGACAATTCTTCATGATCAATTTCAATCAAGTCCAGTAAGTGGGTTGGAACAAAGTGAGATATAGCGGGCTTGATGAAGGAGCTACCATATGCACTCCAATGCTACTCAACCTCTTGGTTTCCTAGTGCCTCATGTAGTCTTGAACAAGAAAAAAAGATCCACCGTATCGATTACCACCGCACAATTACATTAAATTGACTTCACCTTTGCTTTGCCTTGCTTGACTAAGCACATCGTATTTTGAAAGGTCTTGGATATGTGTGCGTTTTAGTTTGTTTGGTCTTTTCGAATTTATTTTACTTTAAATTTTCACATTTGTATAAATTTTAATAGTATCTTATCTCATTTTAATTTACAACAATCGGATAGGATCATTGCATTTTAGTGCACTATGCGTGGAGGGACTGCGCCGCGCCACTAGCATCATTGAAGTGTAGAGGACCAAAGCGCCCTCAATAGGCTATTATCGATTTCCCTCCGGGCGGTTTAAAACGGCTGTGAATGGCAAATGGGAGCAAATTTCTTTCCAGAGCAGACGACATTGTTAATCAGAAGAAAGAATTTCCAATATAGCTAGTGTTCAAATAGCCCACGGCGACACTCAATGGAAAAACAGAATGAGGTGTAGTGCATTGCATTCCAATGAACTGTGTCCATGCATTCACGTCAACTGAAACCCCTTTTACTTTTACCAGCTACGCATTTCCGTTCTTGTAAACATTGACATACGGACGGTGCAACGTGTTGCGAAAAGCAAACATTAAAATATGAAATAAAAACGATCTTTGCTTTACATTAGCAACACTCTGACATTCCAGTAGAGCGTGGAATACATCAAATGCATGAACCGAGGCTATTTTTTTGAAAAAGGACAAGACGGTGCAAATACAAACTTGTTGGACTTCCTACGTTATACGTTGAGACGTTTGAGCAACTTAGAGATGTCTTGACATTCTACGGAGGACTAGAGAAATTCAAGAAAACGCGAACACCTTCCAAGCAGAAAAGTTAACCTGACAAATTCACTTCATCGTTGAAAACGGATAAAGAAGAAATGAAGAAATCTACTTTATACACAAGTAAGTTTATTTCAAAAATAAAACGTGAGTAAGTATCAAAAGGTCAAAAAACATTTCTGTAAATTCTCCCCGGCCAATATATTGGGATGTTCGACCTACCTTATTACTCGGTTTGCATAATATAATTTCCAATAACTACTTCAGTCTGTTAAACCACAGCTTTATTTAGATCCATGTATGTTTCTCGACTTCTTACCTTTCATCACAGTGTGATTACCTGATAAGCAAGTACTTTTTAATTGACCACTACATGATAGGATTTAGAAGGATGCCGAATATCGGACATTTTTATTCTATTCAAGCATGACGCTTCTATATGTGAATCTCTTAATAATACTGTGGTTGCATATATTTTAAAAGTTCAATACATATGTGTATATGTTACTGAGATCATAACTGTTTTCAATGTATGTATGTATGTATGTATGTATGTATGTATGTATGTATGTATGTATGTATGTATGTATGTATGTATGTATGTATGTATGTATGTATGTATGTATGTATGTATGTATGTATGTATGTATGTATGTATGTATGTATGTATGTATGTATGTATGTATGTATGTATGTATGTATGTATGTATGTATGTATGTATGTATGTATGTATGTATGTATGTATGTATGTGTGTGTATTTATAAATACACACTTGTATTATATATATATATATATATATATATATATATATATATATATATACAGTTATGATCTCAGTAACATACATATCATAAATCATATCTATATCATATCAGTATATTGATGGGATGGTGCAAAGAAAGTGATTTGATTCGTCAATATGTGAAAATAAGCTTGCTATAATCGCAATATGCCCTGGTTGTAACACGCACGAGCTCTTATCTAGAGAAAATTTCCTTTTTTAACATTTCAAGCCAGAATTTCTATATGCTGTTACGATATAATAGCGATAAATCACACCAAGCAATGGGTATGCCACTCGGTTTTGACCAGTTCACTTCATATATGCACGAGCGATAGCGAGTGGATATATGAAGTGAACTGGTCGAAATCTCGCGGTGTGCTGTCGCTGTGTGTGGTTCATTGCTTAATCACATCACAGCATAGCACAGAACAGAACGACACACAAAACCACATCACACTACATGACACCATGTCACATCACACCACGTTACATTACACTACATGACACAATGCAATCAAATTACACCACGCCAGACCACACCATAATAACTCAAATCAAATCAAATCAAATCACATTACATCACTATGACGTACAATAAATCAAGTAAACTTCTATAACTTCAGGTCATGTCGTAACACCACAATACAGCTGAGATGATAAGCTTTCGCGCAGTTGCGCAGAGGAGAATGGAAAAGGTACTTTCAATTGAAAGTTGCAACTTACAGTATAAAGTAGAAATATTTTAATAAAATTAGCTTTTGGACAATCAGGATTCTTCCAAACAGGTGTTGATTGCCTCGCAGACTACACGTACGGCAGATGGCTGAGACCCGGCTACCTGGAGAGTACTGTGTAGTAGGATGGCTACTATTTTATGTATACCATCCAAAAGAAAATATTGAAGTCTTTTTATGTCATTTTAAATTATAAAGCTATCCCAATAAATGGAGGCAGGGATCGGGAAATTTGATGAGGCATTCACAAAGCATTATGGGATTGTGTGATGGCGGCGACTATATGGTCAAGTGAGTTTTGTGTTACCGTACTGCAGTCACACAAGCGTATCAGAGAGACGTTTGCGTCGGCATTGGGCGGCCTACTGTGCGAGTGATAATTTTCATGCCATATGTAGTGTCATGAATCATGATCATGAAATAGCGTGATATTTATACCTGTTTATCATCAATGCTGATGTCTGAATCATCATCATCATCATCATCATCATCATCATCATCACACCAGATATCGTTGTCCTCGTCGTCGTTAACTTTTAGGGCAATCGACAATGCCAACGTCATGTTACCCAGCACAATAATAGATAATTAAATTTCGATAACAATGAAAATTGTACGCGTACAGAACAAGTGTGAAACAGATATCTGGAAAAAAGCTACCATTTTAAGATAGCACTCAACACACGCCATTGGAAAGTGATGCAAGTTTCTAGCGGAATAACAACGAACCTTTTCTCTATTCAGAAAACGTTAATATTCGTCTCGAATGTAGACGTGCAGCGAACAATTTGGAATGATTTTTGCAGTGTTATTTTATTAATATCATGCAACAATTACAGGAGCAAAAATGGTAAAGTCGAATGAAACAGAAATAAACAAACTAACAAACAAGCAAACAAACAAACAAAAATGTAAATATCAAATAAACAAATTGAACACATTTATGGGTTTACTATTCCTTGATTGCCTAATTAAAATAATTCACTAATATACGGTACTTTCTTCAGAGCAAAGGTGGATTTTTGGGCTTTAGGCTACAGTTTATCACACGGGTTCAGCCTACCTGATATCGTAGGCGCATTGCTATACTTTATTTTATATAGGGATTTGATAAGTGACGTATATTCTCTGCATTGTGTAAATCCAATGTCACGTGATATTTTGTATCATGTTAGGAGATAAGTTCTAACAGTGTTTCCCGTTGTAAATCATCGTATACAAGGGAGTTATGAAAAGGATGGCCAATCTCTATCATCAAAACTTTTCAAAACGACGCTGTGACGTCACACGGGTTGCTAAGTTGCAAAACTTTCACTGGATGAGGCGTATATGAATATGATGAGTTCATTCTACATCATTACAATACAACCTTCACCCTAAAACATAGTTCCTCTGCTCAAGTACGTCGAAGAGTGTTACAAACTTCAAATTTTGGATCAAGGTGACATCGTTTCCAGAAGACCAGGTATCTATTTCCATTTATCTACTTTTTTCCAGCGTCGCGGGTTTTCGCATTCCTTTGGAACCATCGGAATGCGGTGAAAAGTGAAACAGTCATTTCTCACCAGATGACGTCGAGTGAAAACGTGAATCATAATGTCTTTTAAACTGGACATTTTCTGGTCAAGAACTCGTTTCAATCCATACTGTGTAATTGTCTGTGTGTCTGTCTTCACACATCTGTCCTTCTGCGTTCTTATTACTTTTAACCGGTGTCTGTCTGTCTGTCTGTCGGTCGGTCTCTGTCGTTCGCACTTTGCATTTCTTTGAATACAATCATGAAAACGAAGGCAATTTCCATATGTTGTACAAAATTACCGCTGGCGGTAAAGAACCTAAAGACATGCATAAATAAGGAACAAGGCCGACCTAACAATGCTAGAGAGCAAATAAGATACAATTCAGCAAATACGAGTCACAAAATGTGTGCCAACAATTCATTTCTATATGTAACTTGCAAAGAGACTCAAACAAGTTGATATATGTCATATTGATACACATTCCGGACAGATTGCTTGCTACGAGAGGCACAGAAAAAAACCACCAAGCCAAGACAGAGCGAACCAGGCTGAAAGAGATAGACAGTTTGACAGTCGGAGATACAGCAAGCGAGAGATATACAAAGCGATGTAGCCGCGACAGACAGACATACTGGGTTTGAGAGACGGCACAATGCAGTCAGTAGTCGCTTTAGAACATCTCCATGTCAAATCAAATGACTTACGCCAAAGCAAAGTGAGCCTCTATTTTTATGAATCTCTGTTACTGTAAGGGGCAGGACTTCGCCATCTTTATCTCTGAAAAATTGATTAATTGAACATGACTTACGAGGAAAAACAATGGGTTCAAATCACATAATTATTCAATTTCAAGAAGCACAATGGCGAAAGCCATGGATTGAGGACTGCCACAGCTAACATTTTGTTGTACAAGTTGTCGATATATCTGATAATAATGCTGACAGTAAACCTCTTTCAAACTACACTAGCGTAAAGACTGAATGAAACTGTAATTTATCATTGTAGATTTTACAAAATGTTGAAAGGCGGGCAGATCTTCTGAATCAGATACAATTTAAAATACAGAGCGTATAATTTGAATAAGAATAAACCAATGTCACGTGACCATGAAACGTGTTTCCATTGCAAATGGGCAGATTGTGTATAAGATAATCATCGTCGATAGCCAACAGTACCACAATGCTCGACGATTTTCTAGTCAAGATTCTTGTCAATTCTGGGACTTATGTTAGGCGTACAAATATTGATAGGCCACTGGTATCCACTTTGTGTTTCATCCTGCGCCGCAGTTGCTATTGAAAGGGTCTTTGTCATTTTGCTCTGTGCATCCCGCTGACACACACCGACATACATAAATACACAGATAAACACGCAGAAAAACAGACAGACAGACAGACACACATACACACACACACATATATATATATACATATATAGACAAACAGACACACATACACACACATATATATACATATATATATACATATATATATACATATATATATATATATATATATATATATATATATATATATTATATATATAATATATATATACATACGCGGGTGTGTGTGTTCTGCCTATCTGTCTGAAGAAGTTATTATTGCTTTGTACTTGAAGTAATTTATGTATAATATATATATATATATATATATATATATATATATATATATATATATATATATATTATATATATATATATATATATGTGTGTGGTGTGTGTGTAACTGGTTATCTAGCTGTTATCTAGCCGATGAAATATATGTCACTTCAGTCACTGGACATTGGCGCCATGTTGCGACGAAGTGTACGTTGCAACAGTCAACAAGAATAAATAAAAGGTATCGCGACGCTAAAGAAACATCAGATGTTTGTTAGTGCTGCGCGTAAAATCACATTGCATTTAAGGACATTAGCTGCCGATATGTGTCACGAATAATTTACATCTGAACCGCCTTATTGCGCCGGTTCTGTGACCCCGATTTGGATCAAACAGCAATCGCAAACATCCGTGATATTCGGCTGCAATGTGGCCAGGCTAAATTTTTTCTTTGTCGAATAATTTATCGGACAAAGCATCGTTGTCATGACAAGTCTAATCCATCTTTGGCGTGAAGTGTAAGTTTGCATTTCGGTCTCACGGTCAATACAAACAGTGAATGCCGAACATTTGATTGAAAAGTCCAACAACTGGAAGTGTACCAGCAGCTGTACATATTTTGAGGGCCGATCGATAAAATACACTTTGTGGTATTGACAATCCGTGTAAATCTCGTACAGTGAGTGTGAACGCGTTGTTTTCTGCATGTCATGTACTTACGCGGTCGCCCTGAACGGATGTGAACAGATGACCAGTGAGCGCCACCAACGCTGTGTTGAAATTAAGACGACAGAGGAAGCGTTTCCTATTAAGGTAATTCGCACCTCGATATGAGAGAGACCCAACTTTCGCTGAAGAAAACGTTCAACCACATGTATTCTCTTTGAAATCAAGAATAAAAATCGAAGGAAGGGGGGGGGGGTCATCGTGCAAATTTGGGTACTACAGAAACAAATTACCCAACAACAATGAAACTTGAAATTCAAAATGGCCGCCATCCCTGTGTTATCTGCATGAGGAAATTCATTCCGATTTTCACAAAAAAATTATTTACTCCATAAGCTTCAAAATGAGCCCTCAAAAGTGATAGACCAAAGGAATATTGTAAAAATTTGATAGTCTGAATATCTGTCCCCAAGGCGCAGAATGCCAGTCGGGAAAAGATTTTTCTTATATTTACTTTACTTTGTTAGTGTGTTGTTTGTGTGGACTGTTTTAGGCCAACAGAGTCAAACAATTTGAAGCGCGCTATCTCTTTAGTTGTATCCTAGACGTGTTACTGCAGGCCCTTGTCACGGTACAAATCGCTACAAATCGAACTAGGGGGTTAAAGATTTCACAAAAACAACACAGGAGAGTGCCCTGTGTAGCGTGACCACTGTAGCACTGTACCTTGTCTTCGGCATCGATTTAGTTAAAGGGTTACACGTCTCGAAACTGGAAGTTTTGAAATTTGTCTCAAAAAGAAACTTTTCTCTATTTTAATCTAAATCACTGATAAAAATCAGGAGATCGCTTGGTTCATTTACATTATTTGATTTTAGAAAAATTACCTTAAAATTATCAATATTTGGAAGCAAAGCTATTGAAACTTAATTTATTCCACAATCTTCAAAACGAGGAGACTTTTGCAGCATTATAAAAAAATTTAGAGTCCCAATATCTGTCCCTAAATCGCACTCGTCTCGCATACAATGGTGGTCTGATATGGGACGGTGAGTAAGGACCGTGTACTTGTAAACAGACACAATGAGCAACAGCAAGCGGTTTTGAAATACTTGTCTCGGATGGCTGGTCCATCGACGGCTGTCTCCGAGTCGTCATCGCTAATTGCTTTCAGGAAGCAAACACCAATACTCTACAAACTTGCCTACAGCAAGAAATGGATGACTATGTCAGCAAGAGTACCCTTACCCAGAACACATTCTGAATATCAGGTTTGCACTTAATTGAAAAAAATGCACACGAACAAGTACAAACCTAGTAATCGTGAAACATTAACATAGGTCGTATTAAAGTTCAACTGTTTATCTGGCATCCATATGCTTATCTTCAGGAGTCTTTGGACTTGAATAATGATAACACGTGTCGCTGAGAGTACTGCATTCGGCAGTTATACCGCCTTTCCTTGTTGGGTGTATCTTTGTCTGTCCGTCCTCATGTCTGTCTCTCTGTCTCTTTGTCTGTCTGAGAAGCTCACCATGCGATAGACATTATCCTGCACCCTATATCTTTTCCCCTTCTGACCGGATTTCTTTTGTGGGTGACAATGCGTATATTAGCTAGCGCTGTTGTGACACAGCTGCGAGTCAGTATTCACAACTGTTCGACAGCAGTAGATATGAGTGCTTACGGTTATTTTGAAAGCCTCCTTAACCAACTCTTTTCCGTTCTTCAAACTCCGTAACATCTCTGGCGAATTCCTGTTGAATATCATCAGTAGCTTTTGCTTATGTTCAAGGACAAACAAACAATGATAAGACATATGCAGCGGCGTTGTAAACACTGGAGCTAAAATTTGTCTTGTGTGTAAGGAAATCTCTACCACATCAACAAAATTTGTTTTCTTTCCATTCAATAAGGTCGCTTGTGTTTGCATTCTACTATTAAAATATATTCGGAACGTGACATTTAACCTTTAATATGCAAATTACAGAGAAAATACTATTATAGTTTTAATAGTACCATAGAAAATCACAACAAGATTTCCTATTCCTCCTTTTGATCGCGACATCGAGTCGTTTGTCCATGGTTTGGTGTAGGCCAAAGACCTTTGGAGGGATCGTCAAAATTTCCTCATTTCAAAACGCAAATGTTTCTTATATTTCAAGATGTAACGAACTTTTTTTTGATTTTTCATGACATTGATATATTTTATGAGAGATTCAACAGTCGTTTTTTTCGGCCATCAGTCGTGCATTTGCGTGAAAGACCGAATAAAAATTTTCTCAATTTGCAGGGTCATGTTGTTCCGTCTTGCCTGCTACTACATCTACAATCGGTCTTTGCCTTTTGTCTGTTTATGCATTAATTATCTGTTTTATCATATCGTAGTACCCGCTATCATGACGTCAGCAAAAGTGACAACTGCTATGATCAGTGGTATCAGCGAGAATTCAACTAAAAATAGATCGCAAACTTACGTAGGCCGCTTTCAAACTTCCGTAGCGACAGCACCAATAAATCGTTACAAATTAATGCCCTAGTCCGAGTTTCTCGTGCGTAACATTAATAAAAGATAAAATTCAAAACATTTGTTCGTATATCATCAAGCCGTTTCATAACTTTTACATGTCAGCGTTATACAATCACAACTTGAGTTCAGTTGCAAAAGACACTGATCTTTGCTAATTTTGACTCACTTACCTCATTGCGCCGTTGATAGTTAAACCTCTGTGACGGTGTAGATTATAGCAAGACTAATTTCAATCACTGCATAACAGATATTACAATTTGCTTCATTCGTCCTCGTAAAGAGATTTCATATCTGAAAAAAAGAAACTTGGTGTAATACTGTAAATTTTACGCGGTTTTTAGACAAACGATCGCGGCGAAAGTGTTTATTTTCGTTTTTTTTTATATATTTGGCAAAGCCATGCGCTTTAGATTTGCTTTCTTATCCTTTTTAGTATTTTTGGTAATGGAGGAAAGCAGTTTCATAAGTTTTAGGCGCTCTCTCTCTCTCTCTCTCTCTCTCTCTCTCTCTCTCTCTCTCTCTCATATGAAGACTGGCCACCCCTTACAATGAAATGTTGGAGTCCCTTTTCCATTCCATTCCAAGGCCATAGCTGAGTTGGTCGCGTCCGTGGTGCATTCTAGTGTACACTATCAGCAACACAACGCGTGATTTACTATCGAAGCATTGTCTGGTTCGTTTGTTGTTATCAGGGTCGCCATCGCTCAGCTGTCGCTGGCTAGTTTGTGATGAACTGTGGGCACTGCTGTGCGAAAGTCACTTATCTCGTACGCATGCGTATGTCTGTAACAATAGATCGCGATAACCGAAAAAATTGTCTCTATCTCGTACGCAATATCTTATCCTATTGTGGCATCTTGCTTCGGTAACACTGGCGGCTTGTCATTTCCCATCTACGTTTATTTACAAAACCGTTTCGAAAATATACTACGATAATTTATGCCATACTTGTACCTCAAAAAGGTCGCACACTTGAAGTGAAATTAAGCCAGGTTTTTAACAAAGTATTAGTGTTTCAGAAAATACACATGCACAAGATTCTCGAGTAAGTTCTTCATTTATGTCAATTTTTTCTTGTATCAGCTGCAGTCCCTACCTCCTGTAGAACGCGCCTCGGTAACAGATATTCGGACCCTCAAATTTGAGAAATTATTTTCTGATATACCGCTTGTGGGGGTTTATTTTAAAGCTCTTGGTGTAAGAAACAAATTGCACCATTCTATTTTTTCTCGTACATCGAAAATGTTACTTTCCCGACAGAGTTAACACACGGATGGCGGCCACTTTGAATTTCAAATATCGGTAAATTTTAGGTGATTTGTTTCTCTTGTACCAAATTTTCATATTGACCCCTTATTTTTATTGTTTACTTGGCAAGAGGAAGGTTGAAGGTTTCATTAAGTAAAGTTTGGGAAAACGTTTAAGTTTTTCACTTCCGAAGCGCATAATCCCTTAATAAAACATGCAGTGAGACAAGAAGTTCCATATAATTGTTACTCAAGAACACTTGCTCACTCATTTTATCCCAAAATAAAGTAGTTCGCGTCTTGCAATTGAAAGAATCCGACTTCTGCTCGAACATTGTTGCTTACAGAAACTGTAAACCATTTCCTTTCGTTATCAATCATAACAATCAGGGGTCATCGTGGAAAAATTTGGCACTTGCCATATGCTTACCTATACTTGACATCAGAATGGGCGCAATCCCTGGAGAAAATTATAGATTCTGTTTTCCAAAGATTAAATCAGTAAAAATATTATTTATTCAATGATATTCAAAATAAGCTCCCGGAAGTGGTTGACCAGAAAAAATTAAAACATTGAGAAACACCGACTTTCTGTCCATGAGGCACATGAGCCTAAACAGCTGTGGCTTGTGATAACATTTTCATCGCGACTTCATGTCTGAAAACGAGTGAATTTTGTTGTCCGTGGTTTTTGTGTGTGTGTTGCAATACAAAGTATCGGAATTGCAAAAAAAACAAAAAAAACCCCAAAACCCCCCCAAAAAACAATGAATTTTGTATAGCATCCAATTCAATCTTTGAAAAACGCATTTGTGTCAGGACTAAATTTTAGAGCTTTGAAAATAACATTGGATATCACATACACAAAATTCTCTGTCGACAATTTGACCACTCTGCATTTTGAACATGATTGGCTGGAGTTGGGGTAGAAAAAGAAACTATTATAAACTGTCAGCACAAAAAATACTAATATTCATAAAGAGTTATGATGAAGTTTTATCTTTCACTTCGGCGAGACTTTACAGCAATAAATACAACAACTCATCTGCGTCAATACTTTTGGTTCTGCGCATGCTTCGAAAGCATGTTCGCAATCGATTTTCCACTTTGTGACAACGATATCTGTACGTATTCAATCAAATAACTAGCCCGTCATATTTTTGATTCCAATCAGACCTCTGCGTCCAAATATTATACAATATAGTGAGCATGCACATAGACTTTAGGTTCATGAGTTCGAAAGGAAATTTATTGACACAGACTACATAAATAAACAAACAATTTGGCATCGAAAATATGTGGAATAATATATATACATTATACAGATATACAGCTATATATAGTTGTAATGTAAACTGACCAAAAGACGTAGCTGTCGGGTTATATAGACAAACCATCGATGAATCAAAGCAGACTGATATGGTTCTACGCACGTCAACAAACCAAACAGAGTCAGCAGTTGACTATTTATCATATGGATAATGCATGCCGCGAAGTTTTCCTTTAGCTTTCCCTGGTATATCTCTATCCAAATTGCTACGTGCATCAGTGCAGCCAATTGAGGTTGATTTTTGCGACCTCGCGTTGGCTTCAAGTTGTTGTGGTAAACATTGTTTGGGAAAGTGTCAACGGGTCGTCTTTTTACATGTGAGTCGTCATAGCAACATTGTTTACAAGGCCGCTCATTCAGAGAACAACGTCATAGGATTTTTAAAATGTGGCCAAAAGTACTGTCTCCTGCCCTCCCTCCTCCCTCACTCCACCTCTGTCTGTCAATCTGTCTGTCTGACTTGATGCATGTCTGTGCTTTTGTCATCTCTGTCCCTCTCTGTCTGTCTGTCTGTCTCTGTCTGTCTGTCTGTCTGTCTGTCTGTCTATCTGTCTGTCTCTGTTTGTCTGTCTGTCCCTCCCCCACCTCCCTCTCTCTCTCTCTCTCTCTCTCTCTCTCTCTCTCTCTCTCCCTCTCTCTCCCTCTCTCTCTCTCTCCTCTCTCTCTCCTCTCTCCTCTCTCTCTCTCTCTCTCTCCTCCTCTCTCTCTCTCTCTCTCTCTCTCTCTCTCTCTCTCTCGGGATCGATGAAGTAAGATCAATACCATCAAATGTAATTTCGTTGAGGAAAATCAGGAATAGCTTATTATCATTTGTATGTCATAACACTTGATATCGAGCTTTTTTTGCTAATTGAAAACGCTATCACATATTGATCAGTTCCCCTATCAAACGCCGTCCGCTTACATTGAACAACATGATTTTGCCGTGAGAGATCTGTTCATAGGAAAGTTAGTCTTTTGATAATTTTCTCACTTGGAATAATCTTTTAATCTCAAAGCAATCTTTGCAGTAAAAATCCACGCGCACGTGTTATGTTTTCATTCTGCTATCGCTATTTCAGGAAGCGCGCGTAAGCCTTTCTAAAGAGACAATTAACAAACCTATCTTAGAAGTAAACGTCACGGTGAAAAGCAAAAATTTGAGGAAGAAATATTGATCAAATGAAAATTTAGTACATTTTTACCCGCCAAACTCTTCGACTTTCGCCCGTAAAAGGCAACTTTACAAACACGTCCCAGACCTATACTATAAAGGAAGTCTTGTCACTGGATTTTATTTATATATTAGATAGGGATACGGCTTTGGTGTAAAATGTTCTCAGCGTCTGTGTATTTGTCAAAACAGTGTTCCAACCTTTAAAAAGTTAGTTATACCAAGGTTTTCATAAGTTTTCCGTCCAACGTACGTTATTTGGTGGGTATACACGGTCCGTGGCTAATGGCGGTCAAGTAAAATTCTAATATTTATTGAAATCGACGAATTCGGTTTTAGGCGTAATTTTAATTTATTGGTTTAGTTTTCATTCAGATATTGCGTTTTTGTACTAAATATTGAGAATAAAGTACGATTTCCAGATTTGGTTGTGCAGTATCGGTCTCGAATTTCAAAATTCGATTTTGAAAATTCAGAAATCATAATCGAGACAACAGAAACCGAACAATCTTAACTTTTATTTGGATGCTGGGGAGTCTCTCGATAAAATATGTCACATTTGGTTATCTACACGCGTGTTATCTACAGTGTAGCGAAGATTAACTCAAATCGTTACAAATGTCACAGGGTCTGTCTGCCGAGTTGTCATGGTGACAGGTTTCCTGAACGGTTCCTTCACGCCCAACATGTATTTCAGACTTCTCTTGACCTTGTGACCTTCTCTTGTAACTCTTTGAACTGGTCGTCGCAGAGGAACGGTTTGAAGTCGACTACATCGTTGTTGTTAATCCTTGTAACGTTGAATCGTAAAGGTATTTTTGCCTTACCTTTGCCTTACCACACTTCTTAAGTGTGTTGTTGCGCAATAAACATTATTATTATTATTATGAAGCTGCCAAAGGTGCCCCGTGTGTTTAGGGGGAGGGGGAAGGGGGTTTGGCTGTATTTCAATTATCATGCGCAAAAATCACACTACATGTTTTCATATCGCAACATGATAGGTTTTTGTGTATCGCTAAATATCGCGCTAATATTGTTCGGCGTGTACCAGTATTTTTTGACACACATGTTGCTCAGCGCACGTGTAAAATAATGTAACAATCATTTTGGATACACTGTTTCAATTCACCCTATTTTGATTATCCAACACCTCTCGTAATGTAGTAGGTGAAAAGGGTACACATGGTGTGTGAGTAGGGGTGGATATAGGAGGGGGCTGTCGCGGCTACTTCTGTAGATTTGTTTAATTGTTAGACAAAATGGTGCTTTTTGTGCATTCTGAGACGGACGCCAATACAAATTCAAGTTTTCCTTACCATCTCAGTGTTTTTCGAACTTTTTTCAAATCTGCCCCGGTCAATTCTCCCGCCCTCTAGATGTGTTTGTCAAAAGACTTTTATCAGCCTTCAAATGAACGACAAGTTTTTTCCCCGAGTGTTGCGCATTGTAGGGTAGTATCGTCACTATCTGTTGGCATTACGATAAGTATGTTATTCAATCATATAAAATTAAATCGTATGCCTAGTATACATAACAAATCAGCAATGTGCCGTCTTTACAATTGCTTTGTCAATAACTTTTAGAATGTCTCAATCAGCATGTGTGGTGCCACCACACAGACGGTCTACAGATTAAAACGGTAACAGGACAGTTATTATTATTATTATTATTATTATTATTATTATTATTATTATTATTATTCATTTATAGTATTAATTTATTATATAGTGCATGGTTAGACATACAATGTCAAGTTCAAGATTAACACTTCAACTGACAGCCGCAGACAACTCTGCGTGGCGTAGTGGTTTAGTTTCGGGCGTCCGGGTTTGCTTCCAAAGAGTGTATGGTAACACTTGCCAGGAATAGCAAATGGTAGTTCATGTGGCACCCAGCAGGAGACAGTCTGAGAACTAGAAAAGTTGCCAAGGCAGTCTTCGCGATTGTTCGGGAACCTTGTTTTTTATAATTTCCCATTTGACATTATTTTCGACAAAACAATATTGTCGTTATAAATAGTATTAGGGGGTAATTATCCGGGTGGTAATTTGGTAAATGCCATTGGGGTAAATGACTCGGTGGTAAATGGTTGGTGGTAATTAACCGGGGGTAAATGTCTTGTGATGATTGTAGAGAGGGTATTTGTCTGGGTGGTAACTGTCCTAGAACCATTAAAACATGTACTGCTGATCATAAATATCGTCTAGTGCATATTTATAAAGATTATCGCCATTAAAACACGACAGAAAGGTATATATAAGACATCAATTAGGATCCACTACACTGTTGATATCCAAATGTGACAATTTCTTGCGAGACTCCCCAGCACCCGTGTAAAATTTAACGTTGTTCTGTTTTTTTTCCGATTTTGATTTCTGAATAAAAAAAAAAACAAATTTAAAATTCGGGATCATACCTACAAAACCAAATCCGAAGATCGCGTCGAATTCTGAATTGTGAGTACAAAAACACGCAATATCTGTACTAAAACTAACCCTAAAAATTACGCCAAAAACCGAATTCGTCGATTTCAGGAAAGATTTGGAGTTTACTTGGCGGCGAATCTGATCTTTTCTACATCGTAAACTTTAACATCGTTTGTTAGTTAGTTACTTTATTTGCCATTTTGTACCTAAGGCTTTATATTTTCAGAGGAAAAATTGGCCGTTCCGCGTGACGAGCAGCTCAGCTCTCTTTTGAACAAACAAAGGGGTACACTGTAACAATTTGCGTAGCAACGATTCAGATCTCATTCACAATCCGATTCTTAATATAGAACGCCCCAGGCGCTCGGCTCGACCCATTAGCATAAATCAAGAATGAAAAAAAAGCGCGGACATAGCACGAACTGGCGACTCAGTGTCCACCAGGAACTTATTTAGCGTGTGTCAACCAAAAACTTTGTCCACAAAGAACTAGAATATGGCGCTTGGAACTAAACAAGAGGAAGGAATTTCTGAAATGAGTGTGTCCGCTGTCGAAAGCACAAATCAAGGTCAGTTATTTTCGAAATTTTTAAAAGGCGGTTAAAATTTTGGGTAGGCTGCGTTTGAATAATTTGTTGTCAGGTATTAATTCCAGTGTACCTACGGAATGAAAAAAAAAATCATCGACATTTTGGTGTTTCATACCTCGTGAAAAACTGCTTTTGTTGGACAAATATATTGATGTGAACGTAGACTTGAAATTTCAGCAACATTTGCTAAGGGTAGTGTGTCACACGAGAATTATTGCATCGGTAGTCTGGTGATATGTCTTGTCAACGTTGTATATGAGTGGGATTAATTTCAACTGCTGTGCAACCCAGATAGTTCTCGTGACATGCATCATTGAGACGTATAGGGACATGTGTAGGACCGTACAAGAACCTTAGACAACAGAATGTGACAAAATGTATATATATGAGAGAGAGAGAGAGAGAGAGAGAGAGAGAGAGAGAGAGAGAGAGAGAGAATGTGAAGTGACGAATTCACACAGGAGGATAACACGATTGCAGAGCACGCTGCACGCGTGCATGCAGAAAGGCAGGCAGATAAAAAACAGAGGCAGACAAACACTGTCAGGCAGACAGACAGACAGACAGACAGTCTTGGCGTTATTACATACTGAAAGAAAATGGTGAAGACAATTCACTGAAATATTAAATGGCAGGCAGGGCGAGGAGATGGGCTTTGCACATTGAATCGGAATGACTGTATGACGTAGAGATGCCATGTTTATATTTATGAAATGTGGTCGTCCACTGGCCTTGCGATAGTTGCCTCTTCACTGGTTCTCCAGTATTTACAGCTGCATTAATTTTCAACAAAAAGTTAAATTTGCTGATTTTTAGGAAACTATTCCCTCCCATACTGTCATTGAAAACACTGTTATGAAACAGGTGACTATTTAAAAGTCGGTTCGTCGCTGCCGAATGTCAGTCAGGATTATGAATGGTTTAATATCTGTATTTTATAATGTGTCCGCTTAGATCAGATTAATTTTTCCCGCAAAAACAAATCGTTATTTTTTGCAGTACCTCTCGCAGATGCCGTGCGTTATTCTTGCAATATTAAAATTGATATTATTTCTGCGTGAATACAAACACGGACTTTCACAAACAAACAAGCAATTTTTAACCAGGGTCCGACGCGCTTCAAATCCCACAAAACGCAGATTAATCACATAGATATGGTTCAGCTAATAGTGAAACGACTCTTTGTACAACTTTGGTTGAAAAATGTTACGAGTGTACTTTGCTCTGTTATGGAACAGTAGTTGGGTAACCTCCAAGCTAAAATCGTTGAAATATCTCCCCCGTGACACAATATTTGGCTGGCAAATAAACACAGCAATTCGCATAGCTAAGATCCCAACAACACGATCAGATAAATAGACGGCGCAGGGTCACGTGTCAGGCGGGCCTTTAAATGACGACAATGTGGCTAACTTATGAACTCAACTATCTGTGTCGTGCCACTACTTTTGAATAGTTCACTACGCCCGGGTTGGTTTGATTTACATCGCCACATTGTGGACACCCTCCTAACAATCTAAGGGTTTACACAACATATGCAATTGTTACCCTCGTCGTTAAAAAGTGTTGACAGCCGATTGCAACTTTGGTAATTATCACAGGTATACGATGGCGCCATCAGTGAAGCTAAAGTAGAGGGCGGTCCCTCCATGGAGCGTGCTCAATTTTTACGGACTGGGGATAGAACTGATACGTTTGTCTCAACTGTGCTACCACATCAAGAATGACCGACATTGTATTCAAATAAATTTTATTATGTTTTTTTTTTAGCCTTTATACAAAGAGGAGGACGGCCGCAATGAGAAGTATTAGAGAAAGTTCTGACGTCATGTCTGTGACAAAGTTTGCGTTGAGGGTATTTATAGACGGTTTACATAGTTAGCTAGCTAGTTTATTACAGTGACATGAGGTCAATAATTACATTTTCTTTACAACAAACGTAGCAATGTGAATAAGAAAACCTCCCAGCCCAATGGACTTATATGTCACTTTGAAAACAAAAACAGAGGATAAAGGGTGTACAATATACAATAGCAAAGGTAGAAATTACCCTAAGTGAGCCTACGCAAACTTTCTTTTTTCGAAGAAATGCTTTTTCAATATATTTTGCTGTGTTTCTAACATTATATTGTTGAAATATTAGCTTTAACTTTTCTGAAATGCAAGCGTGCGCAAGCGCGAGAAAGCGCAGGAGTTGACGATTTTCTTAAACGTGCAGTGATACTTTCAAGGGATTGAGTGCATGTAATGTGTAATTTTCGTCAGTCTAAAACCTGCTAAAAGTGTACTTTCTTGTTTACCACCTTCTTGGTTTGGAATAGATTGTCGAGACTGAAGTTGTCAAAATCCAGATCTTTCGTTTTGACTCTATCCACCAATGCAAATATCGACCGTGTATGCATGTGCAACATCTCTCTCGCTGGTCGGTTTTACTTTTGTCGCGCATCGGTAACTACAGCGTCCATCTCTACAGTGAGCAAGACCAGTCGCTTCACTATGGCGCGAGCGGTTTATCGTAACATTAACAGCTGCCCGAAACTCAACTTTCAACTAAGGAATTTCCTCGGCTGCAACTCGGATATGCCTGCGTCAGTTTTCAGCGGTCGTATAAAAAAAGGTCGAGATTTATAAAATTAATGGTTTGCCAATCTCTACATCTGTCGTCAAAGATCAAACGTAAGCTTATCGTCCGCTTTCGAATACCACGAATCGGAGCCTACAACAAAATACTCTTGTACTCTGACCGAGACGTCATCAAAAGTTTAAATGCGACGCGATTGTATTTTGAATGTGACGTCATCTAGATATGATGACGCAACTGAAGGTTGGAAAGTGAATTTATAATCCACGGAACCTGTCAAAACAGTAAATAAAGTAAATTTAGATCGAGAAACGTCTCACTAGTATCTATTATTAGGCCTGCATTCTTTCTTCAGCGCGGGCTTTTTCTCCCGCCAAAAAGGTATCGTGCCTTTCAATAAAAATCGAAATGTGTTTTTTTTTTTCAGTTCTGTTACTGGTCACATTTTCTTGAACATCAAGATAAATTATAACCATATGATTTTTGCTACGTTCAGTAAAGTTGAATCTGTGCATCTAAGGATAGTCCGCTTCTTGGTCATGAACAGAGTGAGACTCTGCTTTCAAAACCTATATGGGTTTTCGTTACAATGTCTTAACTGTGCGGATGGATCCAATTTTATGTTTCATTTCCTCTTGTGCATGTGTTGAAAAAAAGAATTTTGATTATCAGATCATCACTCCAGCCCCCTCCCAGTGTCGGTTATATTTTAGTGGCAAAATGAATTCGTGATTATTGAAGGCCTACTTGTGGTATCTGTGTACGAGAAGATAACATTTTATTACGGAGTGTCATGGTTGTGAGAACGTTTTGTCTTGCTCTGTGGAATAAAATAAATTGGAGTTCATCATATTAAAGAGTCATTGACCTAGATTGTCATTTGTAAGTTAAAATGTGTAGTGTGGGCTAATAACATCAACTATGACTGCACCCCAGTCGCGTGGCGGTCATTACGTTGTATACTCGATAGCTGCCGATGCCGAACGATAATTTAATGGGTCTGGCCTTCCCGCAACAGTTCAACTTCTCTTTGGGTCAGCAGTCTACCATGGCTTTATTAATACTCACGTCTTTTATGATGCCAAACTGTTTCCCATGCATTATGTATAGGATAAACTCCGAGTACGAGGGCTATTCTGGTATATAAAGTCCAACCCAACGATAAATGTCGAGGCCGCAGGCCGAGACATTTTATCGTAGGGTTTAGGCTTTATATACCAGAAGAGCCCGAGTACGACGACTTAAAAACTATCGCCCCTAACTGAAATATTTTCGTTTTCAATGTGTTTACGTCAACCGTCCCCTTTGTCAATGTAACATGTTTAGGATATGAATTAAAACTTTTATTTGTGAAATAGCCTTCCAATGTAACAGAACATCCTATAAATGCCCTAGGGCACATTAGTTTATGTTTGTACCTATACTTTACTACGGCGCTGTCATTCGTTTCTGGAATTTGGTGACCAAGGCTTTACGAGTAAATAAAACACCCTGAATTGAGCACTCTGATTGGTCAATCAACAGTAGATAGTTTTATGTGTTTTACAAGCGAATGATGCGCTGGTGCAATTTTATGTTGTTCTTTTTTTATATTGATATCATTTTTATCCCACAGGATGAACCTATCTGCATTACAAAATGGAAATCAGAAATGTTTTCGTGCTGCGGTAGTTCTGCTGATACCGAAGCAAAACGACACTGGTAGCTTCACTATTCAGAACTGTGCAGTGTGTACATCGGTCCTTTAGATACCACATGTTACACTGTTTGCCGTGCGTAGCACACTGTATGTTGTTTCGTTAGCAAACGTGAAAGAAGGCTGGCGCGATTTGTGGAGATTGGCGCACACAGGGATGAGAAACAAATTTATTATTTTTAGCCTTTCTTTCTTTCTTACTTTGGCAAAAAGCATTTCCTAATATGCCAACAAATCATTGACCAAGAATAATTTATTTATTTTCTGTCTTCAATAGAAAAGGATAGCTCCTCGTCGAACGTTCGCTGTGGCCAATTTGAGAAAGGCTGCACGACAGTTGACTCGCCGCGCTCATCTTGTGGCGCCGAGAAACGAACTCCGACCAATCAGAAGAGAGGCAGACGAGAATCAAAACACGTCCGCTACATCAAACGAAAACTCAGCATTGGCAGGTATGTTTCAGTCGTTTCAGACAAACCATTTTGTAAATCAAGAAAATAATTAAATAACCACCAGTGGCATGAAATATCGTTAGCTTTTCAGTATGAAAAATATTTTTTTTATTTTTATTTTTATTTTTTAATCAGTCCATCATCCAACGGGCGTTAGCCCAATTACAGGACGAGGTACGCATAACCCACTTAACCCCCAATGGAGCAATGAGGAGTAAAGTGCCTTGCTCAAGGGCACAACACCGTGCTAGAGTCTTGAATTAACCGTCCTCCGACAGAGAGTCGAAGTCTCGAACCCACCATCCTCTGATAGTGAGTCTGTTGCCCTACCCACTGGTCTACGGTGCCTACTCCAAAAAAATCAGATTAGGTAGACAAAATAAAAAATATTGTTCATCGGAATCGCCACTTCTGCATTCGTAGATTTTGATTTGTTGTAATCTTAATACTTCAGATTGTTTTCATGGTTTTCCCGGATACATGTCTTCACCCCCCCAAAAAATGTTGACTTCCAGGATAGTGTTGTTGTGAAACAAGTTGTGACTACGAGTCCGATGGAGACGACTTACTACAGCGCAACAAATGTATCAGTTGAGGGCGTTTTGATAGTTGCTATAGTGTTTAGACAGTCTTTTGAAATATTTTGAAATTAGTAATTAGAACTGAATGTGCTCACGTGGTTTACAACACGTTCATTACATAGTAGTACGCTTCACAGAACAATCAGATATCTGTCAGATCATTATATGTAGCAGGTTTCATCAACTTTCGCACAGTAGTTTCGCAGTTTAATCACTAATTACAAAACTTCTTTCAATATGCAAATGAGCTGTATATTAAGGTAGTATGCACCTCGAAAGTGAAAATCTTAAAATTTTGCTCTAACTTTCCTCAGGGAATCTTTCAATCATTCTCTTTCAAAATCAAGAATAAAAATAGGGGATCACCATGCAAATTTTTGTACTAGAGAAACGAATTACCCAAGATTTACCGATATTAGAAATTGAAAATGGCCACCATCCCTTTGTTAACTTTATGGAGAAAAATAAGAAATTTAGAATTTCGAAAAACTAAGCCATGGAAAAGGTTTTTTTCACCAAGAGCTTTAAAATGAACCCCCACTTGTGGTATATCAGAAGAGAATTGTAAAAGTTTGAGAGTCGAAATGTCCAAATGTCCAAATGTTCCCCAGGTGCGATCTACGTTAACTTGACCCTGCTCAATGCTTCATGGGACTATCAGATCAACATCTGTAGCACGTTTCATCAAATTTAATGCTGCAATTTCGTAGTAATATCTCTAATTACAAAGTTCATTAAATATATGCAAATGAACCTTTGATTAACTTGAAACTGTTCACGCGACAATTAGATATTTATCAGATCACTATCTGTAGCAGGTTTCACCAAATTTGGTACAGTCATTTCGGAGTTATATCACTGATTACACGGTTTATTAAACATGCTAATGGCCCTTAATTAACTTCACACCACTAAATGCTTCACAATACAGTCTGATACCTCCCGGGTCAGTATTTGCAGTAGATTTCATCAAATTTGGTGGAATTATTTCGGAGTTATATGATTAATAACAAAACTTCATTACATATGCAAATGAGCTATTTATAAACTTGACACTGCCCAATGCTTCTTAAGGCAATTAGATATATCAGATTGATATTTGTAGCCGGTATCATCAAATTTAGTGAAGGAATTTCGGAGCTTTATCACTACTACCAAAAGTTCATTAAATATGCAAATGAGTCGATAATCGACATGACACTGACAGTATCATCATAATGTTCTGAGATTGTCATCTGTGAAAAGTTTCATGAAGTTTTGTGCAGCAGTTCTTGATATATGTCTACACTGTCATTACTGTCTCCATAGGAAACTCGTTATATGAAAAAAATGATATTTCATAACTTCATCAATATGGAAGCCACACTTATCAACATGTAATCAATTCTTGCAAGTAGCATATGGTACCTACCTACCACATCTGACTTGAATCCGTTCTGGCGTTTTTGAATAATCAGATTAATATTTGTAGCCGGTATCATCAAATTTAGTATGGAATTTCGGTGCTTTATCTGGCGTTTTTGAATTATCGTGTCAACAGGCAAACAGAGCTAAAAAGGGAAAGTTTGGATAGACTTTGAGGGCGCTGCTTCCAATTTTTCCCGTCTTTTATTATAAAATCAACTAATTACAGAGTTACATCAATGAGTCAAAGAATTACAGCCGAAAGTCATACACAGAATTTACAAAAGGTTGTGAATTCTTTCATAAATTTCCATGACATCAGGTCTAGAATGTTTTTCTTTTCTATATTGTAACATACGGTAAATTCTTTTTTCAGTAAAATTCCAATTGGTGTGTTTGTTCCAGTTATCCAATATTTATGTATGCTCCATTTTCCTAATAATATTAAAAAATGCATCACAGTATTACAATGTCTTGAGGTGGCTATGTTATCAAAGGAGTCACCGAAACAAATGTTTGATGATATGATTAATGAACCCTTTCTCTAGTGGCTAAACATATTGCATTTTTTATTTTTTCCCAACATCTTTCAGCAATATCAAAATATAGAAATCTATCTTCTGAAGAATCAGTTTGATCGCAAAATGGACAATATATGGAGTCTTTTAACTTCCAAATATATAAATATTTGTTACATGGTAACACACGTTGGAGAAGCTTCCATTGAAATTTTCTAAGTTTTATCTAATTTGTTACATTGTAAACTTGTTTCCAAATGCTACTGTAAGTGTAACTATTGCTGGTCGTGTCATTTAAATTGCTTCATCATTTTTTGAAGACTTCTTGAAGTATTAAATACGTGTTGCTGTATAAGATTCAAATATGTTTAGCCCTTTAAGTTACCGAGTGTTATTTTTGACTTGCCAGATACAACAACATAGTCACATTCATTCATCTGTAGTGCATGCTTCCAAAACGTTTTCGACACTGACAAAGAGCTCTGGTGACAGACCAATATTAGGACCAAGTTGGAAACAATATCTGATTCAGCATGCGCAATTACGAGGAGCAACCTATTCACAATCAAAATATGGAATATCCTTATCGTTTTCAAGTTTATTAGAATACATAATACAGCGGATAGGGGATAGTTATCGAGTTATCCAAGTTAACAATCGCCTGTCTAACATCCGTTTTTGTAGCGGTAAAAGCTCTCCCTCTATTTTTCCCCAAACCGCTAGTCTCCTATATAGAGAAATACTTATTATAAATTCCAGAAAGCTGTCGCACTTCACATGTTAAGAAGATTTTAATTTAGTGTCGGCCTTTTTGACGCCTGTTTGTTCAGGAAGACCGGCAAATAGTTTAGGATGTACTTACTCACACAAGGGCATTATTCAAATTTTGTACTGCCCATCAATTTCTCATGTTGATGAAAGCGTGTTACCAGCAGTACGTATATTATAATTCCATTCATATGAATGTACCCACGTGCACGTACACGTACAATATGCCCTCACACCCATCCATCAATCCGTCTTCCTATATCCCCACACATACATACATCTCCCATACATTCATACATACATACATACATACATACATACAGACAGACAGACTGCATGCATGCATGCATGCATGCATCTCGCATACATTCATACATACATACATACATACATACATACAGACAGACAGACAGACAGACAGACAGACAGACAGACTGACAGACAGAGTGACAGACTTTCACATATGCATACATATATAAAATCGCGAAAAATAGCAACATTCAAAGCTGCCCCCTGCTTGTTCTTTTTGTACTATAGTTCACTCATCTGCTTTGTTCTTAGTTAAAATAATTCAAAAATATGCTATGTATATGAACAGAAATTTACGTTGATAACAAAAAAATAAAATCGTTTGGCCAGTGCCACCAATTGGAATATTATAGTATGGTAATGGTATAGATGACGATGCTGGACAACAAAAATCGTTGTTATGTATACAACTTCGTCATATATGATTCAATCAATCCCGTGTGTCAGCCACAATGACAGCCTCAAGACACCCGAATAACTTTCAAGTATCTCCGTCAGTTAGAAATCAGCCAGGTCGGCAAAAACTAAAAAACGCGCCGAAGCGTGCATTAGTTTATCCAAAAGTCGTACGGTGTTAAAATGGTATATGCAAGGACCGATAATCGTGCGTCAGCAGAGTTCGGATTAAAGAGAACCCTGTCGGTGTTTGGGTAAGAGCTTTTATTCTTTATCAGTTTCGTATTTTGTGTCCCTTCGTCATTGATTGATGTCGCTTGGTTTGGAATATACCCTTCCGTTGTCCACCTGCCATGTTCTGGCGAATGGGTGTCGATAATTTCATGACAGCATTGCTGAAATTCAACCCTTATCGGTACGTATTAATCAACTCAAATGTGATGAATATGGTATTCAGAACTATCCGTTCATGGCCATATCACAGGTGTGACATTATGTATCATGGTGCATTTGAGTTGTACGAGTTCAAGCTTATAGGGTGAGCAAAACAAAATGAAATTGAAAAGTTGTTTCTGTACACAGAAAAGCCAGACGACAGTTTTGATATTACATTAATGCCGTTTAATATGACCCAAAACCTTACGAACTCTCATTTTTATAGAATTCATATTCTTTGGCTCTGTGTCCATAGTTTATGTTGGCGATAACGAAATATTCCGCGCGCCATACTTTTGACGTCGCTATGACAGCTTTGGCGGGAAAGGATTGTCGAGCAGGATTTCAAAGGATTACATTTTTGAACAAACGCTGGTTGTGCTACACGTGTTTTGAAAGTGTGGCACGGTTTAGAAATGTGTTGGACAGCAATCGAGTAAGCTAAGTGAGAATTACTTTAGTTTTTTTCCTGTTGTTATATTTTACTTATGTAGATTATAGAAAAAAAAACATCAAGTTGATATATATATTTTGCCAAATGTCTAAAAACAGAACGTGTAAATTTGTCGATATTTAAAATTCGGAGTCTAAACGATGCTGAATTATAGCCAGTGGGGTCTGCTGACGTCATGTCGTTTGACGCAAAGCACGCTATACATATCAAAATAATTTGAACACAACTGAACAACAAGTGGTGTTTCGTTAGATTTTATTTCAATGTTTTTATAACTATAAACAGCGCTGCCATCGTGGCACATTTATCGATCGTCTGTCGTCCAGGCAATATTCCAACGTCACCAATGTTTAAATGCTCCCCAAGGTCCTGCTATTTTTGCGCCAATAACGCGTGCTACCTTCATGGACGTTGAGATTCGTAATCAGAGGTAATTTTAGAATATTAAATGTAATGGTTTATATATTGTTCTTTCACTTGCCACTAAACGTACAATGTTAAGTTAGTTGAATTCGAAGGTCAGGATAAATAAATGGTAACGACGTATAAAAAAGCCCATAACAAAAAATAAAACATTCAATCTCACCTCTACAGTACATAACAACCTGGACGTGACATGTATTTTAAAAACAAAACCAGTTCTGATTGAAACCAGTGACAGAAATAGATCCAAGCAGTTCTCATCAAAATCAGTCATAGAAACAGATAGAAAGGAGCTCTGATTGGAATACAAAGAATACATTGTGTACATAGCTTTCCAGCATTGGCTAAGAAACGCATTGTAAATTTAACAAAAAGGCCTTTTCACTGTAATCATGCGAGTTAGGGAATTTATCCAATAAATGGCATGACAACGGGAAAATGGCAACAGATGGTACAAATGATTAAACTAAACATACAGAGATTTAGTTGACGTATAAAACTGCTTGTTCCAGGTTACAATGCATGCTGTGCAGTACATTTTCTAAATAGATCAAATAGAGATATACATTTTGTATAGAAAATGCATTAAAAAGGCATTCTGTCAATTGACGAGGCTCGAATGTAAATCGCTCCCTGATCACACTAGTTAGCGCAAGATACCGACCTGGCACAACGTACAGGCTTCACCAGTATTATTCAAAGGACTAGCTAGTATCTGTAACTTTCGATGGACTTTTTTACTGTTTTTGGTTTTGATGTCATCAACGGTCTATTTTGTACCTCCCTCAAGCATGTTGAGATACACAGCATTCAGCTCGTCAGTCAAGCTGTACGAGTATAAATACAATTGTTATTGCCGATAAGTGAATTATTGGCCTGACAATAATTCAAATGTAAACAATACCAGAGCTCTTACGCGCATGGATTGTGTTGGCAGCTAAGTAGTTGGTTTTTTCAACATGCTTTGGAGACTCAGAGTAGAACAAGAACTTGCATTAGCATAAAAACATAAATATAACATAAAAACATAATAATGACAGTAACTGGAACCTTTAGATTTGGCTATCGAACGGTAAAGATTTTTGTTACCATTTTGTCATTGGACTGTTGAAGTTGCTAGGGTGGATAGAGGTGTACTTTGTTAAACGTTAGGAGATAACACACATAAACAGATAGCGCATAAGTTAAGTCGATAAACACTCATCATCGGTTGATATGAATATTCAAACAATTAACTAACACGCTTATCAAGCTCTGAAGGCGTATACCATATACTACTGTATGAATTCATATGGACAGTCAGTGATATGAATTAGTGCCGTGCATATAGACATCTTTTAGAAGCATTGGCGATTAATAGGCCACCATAGTACGAGACATATGGAAATGAAATTAAAACTTCAATTGTGAGCGAGATGAATTGGCGAATAATATACGTGCCTTGTGACATATGGGAACAAATAAACGAGAAAATGACTATTGTAAATGAACAAAACAGGTGTTACTCTACAAAAGTACGTTCATTTGCGTGTCTATTGATGCAATGGATTGGGACTCAACTCGTTGGATTTCATATTTGAAATTAAACCAAAATATATCTTTATGGCCCTTTATTCGTCATATGCTCGTTACTGAACACAGACAGTGCTTGCTATATGTATTGTATGAATGCATATATATATATATATATATATATATATATATATATATATATATATATATATATATATATATAATTCGATAAGATCTATAGAATATTATTACATCGTAGCAAAAACAAAACACTCCTTATAAATTGTATGTAACGGCCTCGTATAATGTCTTCACCCTAGACAGCTGTGTTACCACCACTTCTCTGAAAGCCCAAGTTTGGTGCTTCTTTGCTTTGCTGTGTGTGCTACTAATTCCTAGTTTTTGTTGGGCGCATTTTCTATGACCTGATACCTTGTTGCATCTGTTTGCTTTCTTTTAGGCGAAATATTCATCAACTTCAATCCGTAACAGTGAATCGAATCCCATTATATCCCCCGAAGCATTGTTGAACATCAAGCAATTTGTCATGATGCTGCGATTAATCAATGGAAAAATGAAATATTGGCATGCACAGCAAATTTTATTGCTATTACAAAGACCACTTCTATATACACCGTAATTGAAAACGTAGCAACACAGCTTTTTATGCTTCCAAATTGTCTCTGTACAGATATCGATTCTTTAATCTATTAACTTATTCACTATATATATCCCTTATACGAATAATATTCAAATTTCAAGTCTTCGGTAAATACCAACCATGCATAATTTTCATGTACTAAAAACGTAATATTTTCTAAATTAGAAACATTGAATATACTGAAAGAAATTGTGATAAAGCATGTTGTCCATCTAATGTGCAGTCAAAAATGAAAATAAACAACAATGATATAGGTTTTAGCATCTATGAGGGATATTACATATAACTACAACAATCTGGAAACCTCTGTGGAAAGTATTACGAGGTCCTATACTGGATGTTTAGTATATGATACATCATGTTTTGGTTAAAAAGGTATTTGATTATTTTCTTATTCCCGGTAATTCATCTTTAATGTTATTCTATGGATATAATGATGTGACAATACCCATTCTTCTAGTTTCACAGTCTTTTACTATATTTTAACTCAATATTTTCTTACCTAACAAGGTGAGCGTTTTATTTCTCTGCGTCCATTAGGAAAATTCATGTGCAAACAATGCGAGTGATTTAATTCGAGCAACGACTCGGATAAGTGAAAGACAAAGGCTGTACTCTGATTACGTATTCATACAAAAGCAATGATTTATGCACAATTCAGAAAGCTAAGTCGGTTTTTACATCACAGTTAACACTCCATTAAGGCGACACTCATTTATGCGTATTTCATACTTTACAGTGATTTGCCAAGCTAAATATACACAATTAGATATTTAACAAAGAATTAGGCTTAAAAAAGTTTGGTCATTATTGAAACTGTTCTTAGCTTTTCTAAAGAGAAAAAATAGATAAAATGATATGAAAGTACAGTTTCAATTTCTGTAATTGCGTTAGCATCCAAACTTTATGGATGCTCGAGTCAACGACAAAGCTGCGAACTTCAATGAAAAAAACTGCTTTTGGTGATTATTGCCCAAATCTTTGTATGTATAAATTCGATATCTCTATTTGATCTGGACCCCAACTTCAATCTTTATATATTGTGTAAGATGACGTTCCAACATCCCACGGCAAACACGACACTGTAGAAAACTATACTCGACTTTTTTATAAGAAGTTTATGCTGTCGCATTGGTGATAGAGAGTTCAACGTCATATAGATATGAAAAAATAAATGTCTCGTACTGGCAAATTGTTTATAGAGTACACAATGTGCTTATGGGCTGACCTATTAGCTATCCATGCTTAAAACACTGCTTCAGAATAGTGTTATTGCTTATTCATCATGGTTTACAGTGTGTCTGGTTTCTCAAAAGTGTATTCTCAAAAGTGTAACACATTGTGCTATGTGGATATAAATCCCCTCCATTTCTTATCGATTTTAAGTCAATAAGTATTCCTTCTTACGATAATCATTTTTTGAATACGTATTAAAACTTATTAATTCATGTTGCGTAAACAGATAGGAAAATCAACAAAGGAGATAAAATGCGAGTTCTTTACATATTAGAAATTGGCGATTTTTAAGTTCGGCCAAGTATAAAACAATATCTCGAGTGTCAGGTTGTAAATATTATTTCAATACCTCAAAGGTAGCATTTTACACAGTGTCAAAGCGCACTGTAGAATTACAAATCTTTTACTTCATGAGTACTTTCAGTGGCGGGAATTTCTGGCACCATTATACATGACTAGATACCATACGCGCCGTTAAGTTTCTGCGAGCGCCCATGCATGATATCAGCATTCAGGTGCATAATTGTGCCACATTATTCTATCCAAGCTGTACGACCTGTCTCCATATCACAGGCATAGTTTTTTTCACATGTAAATATCATTTTGAACGACGCTAAATTTATAACGAGAGGTGGGGTGGCAATCTCTAAAGCTTTCCTCTCACCAAACACCCCTCTGGGGAAACTTTTCAAGTCTCCTTCCTCTACTAAAACAAATAACAAAATTCAAAACGAGTTGTCTGCAACATGACTATGGGGTTGCGCTTTGTTCTCTTAACATTATTTCATAGCTTACTATATTTTTTGTTATAATCAACCTTGCTGTTCAGAATAATTCCCTTTGTCCCGAAGCCATCTGTGCCTCTCATTATCTCCCATACTCCTATTAATAATTGTATTATGAGTTGCACCATGATGAACAAAACATCAATATCAATTTATCGCCATTCAAATCTATTTGTTATGCTGGCTTCGGAAAAATGGATCGAATCCAAAATGATATGGCATTATTATGATTGACAGTTTAATTGAAGGACGACCTTGATAGATCTTTCACACAAAACATCTGCTTATAATGTTAATTTGAATGAAAGTGTAACTTTTGTTTACACATATATTTGGCGCCGTAGCTGTTCTACAAATTTAAAGTCAGTGAAGTCGAGGGATTTGCACGTATAAGTGTCATACGTTTAAAGGGAAACGCTTGTCGGAACTGCGCATGTGCGATTTCTTGTTTACAAACGGTGTATTCATTCACTATATATATATATATATATATATATATATATATTTATATTTATATATATATATATATATATGCATTATGTCAACATAGCTGCAACATTTAAATTTACGATGTACATTACGACAAACCAGTTTTCACTTTCATCAATGTACCTTGAATACAGTACTGTTACCATCGTTCGTCTGGGTTCCTAGCGACCTTTGAGCGCAGTTCCAACGACTACATCCTTTTAATATCTCTTTACAGTACAAAAAGCCAATGATGACCTTGTTTCTAGTAAACCGAGCTTTGGCTTTGTTTACCTGCATATCTCTTTACGTCTGTCTGTGTCTGACTCTCTCTGACACTGTAGCTTTCACTGATACCCTCTGTAACTCCCACATTCCGACTCTCTGACACTCTTACTCTCTCGAGTCAGATACCCTCTCAAGCAACGATGACATAATGTAAATGCTCTTAAAATTTCAAAATTCCTTCTCTGCTAAGGGGCCGTGGATAAATAAAACACGCGAACGGTAAACGCAACTTCTGTGTTTAGGAGGGGGGAGGGGGTTTGGCTGTATTTCGATTACCGTGCGCAAAAAATCGCACTACAAGTTTTCCTATCGCAACATCTCGCTACACGTTTTTCTGTATCGCAAAATATCGCGCTATATTGTTTGGCGTGTACCAGGCCAGTACGTCACCGGCGCTACACCAGCATTCTTTTGACAAAAAAAACGTGATGATTAGTGCACAAGTAAAATAACGCAACAATCATTTTGGCTACACAGTTTCATTTATTTCATTCTATTGGTTGCGTCATTCTTGAGTTGGCACTGAACTGAGATTGATTTTAGAGGGGTATATGCTTTGGGAAGGGGCGATCGGTAGCGTATGAGTGATTTCATTGCGACGTAATTACCGATTGTTGGATGCAGATACAGAATAGGCTTGGTTGAATTTTCGAACTTCCAAACTTTCATTTAGGGGAGGGGGAGGGGGTTGAAGACAAACGCACTTAGTTTCGTTTACCGCGCACATGTTTTAATTATCCAAGGCCCTTAAAACTACCTGAAGCGAATTCAAATGCGTTTTCATAAATTGTCAGTTCACAATTTGGTTCAGTCAGCGCGAAAGTGATTTCGTATGGGCATTTGTAATAAGTTTCTCCGCTAGGATAAGCCGAATATACATTCTGTGCATTTGTATGCTCTATAGTATTTAGATGTAAAACGTTAACATCAGCATAAACGTTTTCATTTTAATCATTGAATGAATTAGACTAGTACATTAATCCTTTGAGTGCTATAATTTTTCCTAGCAAAATTTTAGTGCAACATTTTACCAATTTTTATGAATTTTTATGTATTTTTTTTTGATAAACACGATTGAAACTAATTTGGGGTACTTCGATCTTAATTTAATATTTGTAATTTCTCAAAAATGTGAAGTGCCCATTAGCTGAATGTCTCATTATTACAAATTACTCATAAAAAAACAAGTGCATAACTGTGAAAGAAAAGCAGATGAGCTTACATTTGCAGATTTTAAACACGTGACTTCACCATCCAATCCCAAATTGGTTCCAATCGTGTTGATCATAATTTTCGACCAAATGGACATCACATTTCGCAGGCTACAGTTTTATCAAAATGTTGTCTTGACTGGGGTATATTTTATGAAAATGACAAAAATTGACTTTGGCGCCCATAGGATTAATTGACATTTTATAGTTAACGAATGACCAAAATCATCTACATTCAGCTCGTGCCCGAGCGTTGGCATGACGCCTGAAGGCAAGATACAGATCATGAAGGCGGCTTGTTTGAATTGTATGCTTTGAGATTATATACAAACATTTGTTGAATGTCTCGGACGTGTATCAGTGAAATTCAAATGAATGTGGTTTATCATTTATCGTCCTTTGTCTCCATGCTGAACCGTGGAAACTGAAAATTTGTTGATACAATCAGTCGAACCATGAAAAGGGCTTATTGAAAAACCATGTGGTTATCGCTTAGCGTTGACTGACTGTCTGTCTGCTACACTGGCTTGACAGCAACCAATATTTTTGCCCTTCACAGTGAATTTAAAAAAAGCGCTGAAATACAATGTGCTTGGGTTATATTAGTGAAAACGTTTCTGGCGATAGAAAATAACGCCAACTGCATTCATGACAAACGTTCTCCTTTGATAGATTTTGCAACAATTTAACCCAATACGACGTCCGCTGTTCTCACGTACAGAACACGTTCAGTGTAGGAAACATCAATCGTTGTACCGACCCGTAAGCACTTTACCGAAGAAACCTGTATCGTTAGCGTTCTGTGCAGGTACATAACCGGGAAGTGTGATAAAGGCAATGTAAAAATGTTCAAGCAGTAAGTGTACGAGTGAGTTTTTTCAGTGGGGACACTGCAACACTGACGATGTTGACTATGGCACAGTGAACGTCGTATTGGGTTAACAGTTGCAAAAATTATCGAAGGAGAATATTTGTAATGAATGCAGGAGGCCTTTTTTATCGCCGGAAGTGTTTTTCTTATCAGCCAAGCTATTTTGAAATTCACTGTCAGTTATTTTTTCCTCATTTTGTCAAAAATTATCATGTCGGAATCCTTAAACTTGGAATGGTCGCTCTCTTCAGGAACGCTGTTTCAAAGTTAAATTTTTAAAACTGCATTCAATAGATTATAGATTTATCTTGCTTACTTTGCGCCAATGAAAGAGGAAGAGTACACTCAGAGACGAAGGACAATCAATTGTAATTAGACATTTAAACAATAAATACAAATCTATTCGATATATACTGAGATATCACATGCATATTAAATGAAAAAATCATTCAAAGATTGCTGAGCAAGTTGCTTTCTGGCAAGAAGTAATCAGAGAAGATTGGGGAATCTCGATAAATCTCTAATAACGTTTCTCTGACTTACGCCATTATACCGAAAGTTTGGCGAACTTGTTTTATGCTTACAGTGTAAGTTTGCAACGTTAATGGATATGAACCTAGTGATATCAAAAATAATCCAGGGGTATTATTTATGCCCCATTGCATTGGGATCATTGGAGGCTATGGTTGGTATAGGTGATAATATGTGTAAACCTTTGACCTTCTATAATAGGAGCAAACTCGATTTGAACTAATTTGGGATAATTGAATATCGCATTAACGTTGGTTTAATCAGAAAGTGAAACCTCATCTACTTCTCTTTCTTGGCAATGCACTTGTTTTGTAAAATCGTATCTTTTAGCAATAGGGAACCTAACAATTTTGATAAATTTTTGAACTATTATAAGGTCAAGTTCTCCCAAATTAGTTCCAATCGTGTTAACAGTTTTTAATCCTACAAAAATGCGAAGTATTTCTCCCCGAATTCAATAAACTTTCTCACATACAAACCTCACCAGTTTTCGCAAAGCAAGGAGGTGTGACGGTTCTTTTTCGAAAAACTAAGAGGGTGTTTTTCTTTTTCCGAGAGTTTTAAAATGACGCCACGAATGGTAGATCAGAAAAGAATTGTAGAAATTTGACAGTCCGAATATCTGTTAAGGAGGCGCGTTCTACCTTAAATTTGCAGCGAGTGCAATTTTTTGCTGACATATGCTTAATTATTATTTTTCCATTTATAAACATAGTTCTTGTCTCAAAGTACACTCACATCTAACTGCCATGTGTTTAACTTTTGCAAATACACAGTGGAGGAATGCATTGTCCAATGGTACCGTTGACATCTGAAGAAGTTCTATCCGGATTGTAATCTTTTGATCGACTATAACATTGCATTAACCTCATATTCGCTGTTTTTCTAAGGCTGAGACGCTGTTCAGGATGCTTCTAGTCCAAAATGAAAACATTATAAAAAATTACAGGTCTTGTCCCTTAAAGTCCTTTATTAACTGTAGGTAGCAGTAAGTTAAGCATATGAAAAAAATAATAATTTGTTGTGTCTATTAAGTCGCTTGCATTCATTTGTTTTTATCTGCGTCACTTTTTGGGGGCCTTGTATGTTGTTTTAGGTAATTCTTCATCGGATTCGAACTCACAACGTACGGCACATACCAGTATTCTAATTCTAGTGAAGACATCACACTCAAAACCGCTTGGCTAAATTCCCAACTAAGTTGTTACAATTTTTCTTACTCCGACACCTCCACGGGTTGTACTATTCATGAAGCACTCGACACACATAGGCTTACTTTCTTTAAGGTAGTATGCATCTCGGAAATAAAGACAAACTTGTCCTCAAAATTTCCTCAAGGAATCTTTTAACTATCCTCTTTCAAAATCAGGAATAAAAATCGGGGGTCACCATGCAAATTTTGGTACTGAAGAAACAAATCACCAAAGATTTACAGATAACTCAATTCAAAATGGCCGCCATTCCCGTGTAAACTCTGTGGAGAAAAATAAAATTTTCGGTTTTCTAAAAACAAAGACGTGACAACGTCTTTTACACAAAGAGCTTTAAAATGAACCCCACAAGTAGTCACGGTAGATCAGAAAAGAACTGTTAAAGTTTCGGAGTCCAAATATCTGTCCCGAGGCGCATTCTGCCTCAATGTATCCCTAACCAACACCATTAAGGCAACGAATGCATCGTTAAACTGAGTTTCAGACAGCCTGGGGACACTTTGGTCCAGTAGCAGAACTACTCGCCCAAAGAGTAAAAGAGTCAGTAAATTTTCGATCAGTTTCGAGTTCACGGCGTACGGCACCAGCTTAATCACGTGCACGTTTTGAATTGATCGCCAGTATATGCACTTCTTATCAGTAAAACTACATTACATAGATTAAGTCGTCTTGCATAAATTATGCAATGTATAAATATTGAATATCCTAAAATCGATCAATCGTCTTTGTACATTTATGGTATGCCTGTACATGTAATATAATCCTGTCCTTACTTTGGATAACCATTTGGCATTTATGTCCTAACTTCCACCAACAGTAATGGGCTGCTCTTTATTGAATTATCGGGCAGCTGTAAAACAACCAAAGAAGGCCAGTGTGACCAAGTAATAAAAGTGGTGACACAGCTAAACACGCAACTGAAAATGATGGCCTCAGTATACGCAGAAATCTTTGTGCGTGCAAAGAGCAGCCGAGCTATTTAGGGCAATACGCCAAACGATGGCATGATGCAGCAAAGTACTCAATTTGGCGCGAGGTCACATCGCAGATGTTAAAACACTCCTAATGGCAAGAATATTACAGCAGATAACCAGTTGTGATATATGTTGGTTGAAAATTCTGTCCTGACTAAATCCACTGTGACATATCTGAAGGAACAGCTACTAACTAACTTTAAATTTCATGCTAGTTAGAAACAACTATTAAGGTAGCTATTATTATATACCCAATAGATACTTTCAAATTTCTATATTTTCTCAGTTATAGAAGTCCCAATCCCCGATAAAGTATATATTTTCTGAAAGCCCTAACATCGGAAAAATCCGACCTTGCACAGTACACAGTCATTATTTTCAAAATAGTCACGTGACAAGCGTTTTGCTGAACCTTCCAAAATCGGTTTTTACTCCCTTCAGCAAACACGCTGCAAGATTTCCAGTTGATATTTGTGCAGAAAATATATACTTTGTTGGGGTCAGGGACTCCTATAACTGAGAAAAGATAGAATTTCAAAGTGTCTATTTGGTATATACCGTATTCTACCGTACATCGTTTCCCAAATATTAAAATCAGAATAGCGCTAGCTAAAATAACCGCAAAAGCACATTTTCTAGTTTTGAAAATACCTGATATGTCACTTTCACCTATTTTATAAATGTGACAATTATCAGTATCAATGGCAACAACAACATCACGTCTTGCAACTAACTTATTCGGCGCAAGGCATGCAGCTACAGGTTAATCACAGGTCCTAAAAGCGCTTTTCATTGATATAAGATCCAAACAGCTACATGTTTGGTAACAATGTCGTCTATTTTTGTATAGTAATCATTCTAATTCTAATCGCAGTGATATTAAACGTCCTGTCCCTATCATGACGAGTGTTTGTCATCCGTCAATTACGTTGAACACGATTGGAACTAATTTGGGATAATTGGATAGTGAAGTAATGTCGATTTAATCTGCAAATGTAATTTCTTCTACTTTTCTTTTTTATATTACACGCTTGTTTTTGTGTTTAATTTGTAATAATACAAATTCAGCTATAGGGCACCTAACACTTTTGAGAAATTTGAAAGATATGAAGATCCCAAATTAGTTCCAATCGTGTTGTTGATGCTGCATATGTGTAAAACAAGAACTGTCTCATTTACGCAGTGTCTTTAATTAGGTTCGGAAGCCCGCAAAGTGTTACCAGGGTCCAGTCTTTCAAAGGAATTTATCTTCACATATAAATGTGTGAACGGTACAGAAGAGGAGAGTGGCCTCCAATGCTTCAGTGTTCAATAATGTGTACTTGATGTAATTTGTGCTTTTAGCATCGAGCATTCAACATCTTCGCTGTTAAAATCTTAAATATCTTTCAATCAAACATTCTTGCAAAAGTGATACAAACACAATCATCACTAAAATACAACCTGGCAAAGCATTTCGCAAAATACTTGGAAGGAGAGTACTTTGATTCCTTTGAAGATCAGTCACGCCCTCTTTCGTTTTCCTTACCAGCATGGATGAAGACACCAGGTGGCTTGTGTGGGTGGAAAAACAATTTTCGGATATCGCTGGCGAGGACCGACAGATCGATTTGCAAGAATTTAAAAAATCACTAAAAGTGAAAAAGGTGAGTGAAAATGTAAATTATACACAGCCTAGTCAGTTTTCACGCCCTTGAAAATCACAACAAAAGGTGATATACATGTTAAATTTAAAAGCCTAGTTGTATGAAAAAGACCAGCACAAACATAAGGGTATAATATGACGACTTTATAAACTTTACAGAATGTAACCTCTTAATGATATGTAAAACACGTTTGTAGGTAAAATTATCGCTGTAGGGATAAAATTGTAAACATATATTTGAGTATTCTTTCTTGAAGATTTTTTACTCAGTACACACACACACACACACACACACACACACACACACACACACACACACACATATATATATATATATATATATATATATAGATATATATCTTCTGTCTGAAGATTGCAGGATGCATTAAACTTAAGTAACAGACATCATTACTTTGTACTTGAAGTAATTTTTGTTATTATGTTGAATTGCAGTCTTTTTTTGCTGAGCGATTCTTTGCATTGTTTGATGCTGATGGGAGTGGCAGTATAACACTAGAGGAGTTGATGGATGGACTTCGGTTACTTCTCAAAGGGTCTCCGTCCGACAAACTCAAATTCCTATTCGATGTTTACGATGTTGACGGTAAGTCTGCCATTGTCGTTTATCACCAAAGCTGGCCTTCCATCAGAGAGTCTGTAATATAGCAAAAACTGTAAATTTTGATTTTTTAAAACTGTATTTGACAAAATTTCATTTCAGAAGGGGATATGACGACTGTCGACCTACTTCAGACTGTGGGAAAGTAGTTGTACTTCGATCGTTTGAAAATTAACCGGTATGATATCCAGCGTTTTGGGCCACGACGCTGAATTGAGTGTAATTCGAAAAAAAATGATTTTTGTTTTTTTTACTTTACAAGAACTACGTGGCACATCAGCAATTTTCTGCATTGCTATTGTTGCTCATCAACATATACATATTAGAAAGATCGCCTGACGTCACTGATCTGCTGCAATGCAAATTCAATATTTAGTAAAATATTGGTAGTGGAATCTATTAAAGCCACATGCACACAGTGAAAAGCAGAACGCGAGAACATAATTAAAGAAAATGATACCATGGCAACAAAAAAGCATGACATTTTAGGGGAGCCTATAGCGCCTTCCTGTCTATAATGTCATTCACATATATTCAAGTAGAGTCCTCTTTTGCGAAATTGAAGCTTCGTGTGAGATATGGGGATGGGTGGGACCGCACGTTTACAGCTTTGTAAAATATATTTGTAATCTGTACGCTTTCTTCGGCGTGAAGAGGAGTTTGTGCGCACGACGACGTTCGGTGCCCTTCTTCTTGATCTCCGAGATCGTCGAACAATCGGCGTCCATAGAAACTTGTTGAAAGTGGCGGTGCGAAATCAGTATCTGTACATATAATCGACACCTTATTTGTCCTTTATGTTGATGTTGCTACCATGTCTTATGTTCGTAAAGAGACGATAAACTTCTGTTGAGTGACTATTAAAGATGTAAGCCGCCGCTTTAACGAGTTAAACAAATACATTAAATCACAGTGTATGCACGATGCGATATCAAAATAGCTATCGTGCCTCGATTGTCGGCCTCTCAAATTTCTACAATTCTTCTCTGATCTACCACTCGTTGGGCTCATTTGAAAGCCTTTGGACAAAGAACAACTTTCACCACCTTAGTTTTTTTCAAAAATCAGAAATTTAATTTTCCCTCACAGAATTAGCACAGGAATGGCGGCCATTTTGAATTTCAAATATCGCAAAATGTTTGGTAATTTGTTTCGCTAGTTCCAAACTTTGCACGGTGACCCCAATTTTTTTAATTTTCGATTTGGTGAGAGAATGATTGAGAAAAGTTTGAGCAAAAGTTTAAGTCGTTCACTTTCGAGGCGCATACTACCTTAAGGCGTCAATTTGAAATGTCCATGACCTCCGCTCCGCCGTACGTGCCACAGGCTGTGTACGCACCTTTTGAACAAAAAGTGGGTACAATAACAATCCTTCAAAGGTACTCTGTTGAGTCTTTGATTCTTAAACGGCTTGCCAATCCTGGGCCAAAATGACTTATACAGGGCAATTGAGTCGATGTTTACTAAGGAGATCGTTTAAGAGTACACTGCGCTTTTACGAACCACAGTTTTATTTGTGGCGTCCTATTCTTGAAGTAAATGTTTTTTTTAAAAAGTCGTACAATTTTACAGGCGCGCGCTCCACGCACTATTACTTTCGGACAATGGCACTTGTTTTGAGCAACACACTGAAGATCACAATGGAACATGCTCACCGAACCTGTCTGACTTTCCTTGCGTTGTGTCTCCGTCGGTCTTCACTGACATAAAAATGCGCAGTTTCTCACACGTCCCCGACTTTCATCAGCACACCAGGCAGAGAGAGACGGTTGGTGCTGTCCCTAAAACGCGTGGTATCAAGAAAAGGAGACAGGATATGTGAATGATTGAATAGTCAAAGGGCAACACCGAGTCAGACAAGCTACCGCGGTGCAAAAGAACTCTTCTATCATTCGATGCAAAGATAATACAAAAGCCGGTGGTCAAATTCCATTACAGTCGAAGACACGCTGTATTGTGTTAAACTATCGGCTGTCTGAACTAGAAGGAAAGGCGTCTCCACTGGCATCTACGTTAGTCGGAAAAAATCTGTTCTCCTGTGTTGTTTTGTTGCATGTACCAAAGACTCTATTTGTCATTTTTACAAAGTTTAAAATGGCCTTCACAGGTAGCGGACAGATAGACAAAGATGAGCTACACACAGTTTTGAAGTCGTGCATGGAAGAGAGCGCTCTGCAAATCAGCGAAGAAAACATGGACATGTTGACTACGACTCTATTTGAAGCGGCCGACACTGACCGAAGCGGTGCGATAAGCTTCGAAGAACTCAGAGCAGAGCTTGAGAAAAACCCAGAGGTTATGGAAAACCTTACTATCAGGTAAAATGACACTCCTATTACGGCAAACGTTTCTGATTCATACTTGTAGTGGATTCAAACGTTCGATCTCAATTTGGTTATATATATATGAAAGGTTACATTCTTGTGTCGTATAACCTTGCATGCGATGTATTACAACTCAATGGAATATGACCCTAGTTGACCCAATCTCCGTGTAGGTATATTTTGCTTTGCATTGGACACCTTAAGATTGAAAATAAATGATAGTACACAGTGACAAAATTTTTAATTAGTATTGTCGACTTTTGTTATTAGTATTGTCGACTTTTGTTATGGCCAGCAAATTCATGCATACCTTTTAGACAAATTGTTTTTGGTCGTCTGTCTCTATTTTGTTTGTATGTGGAAAGTTGATAATAACCTAAACGGGGGAAGTCAAACATAAGATACGATTCCTGGCACATTAAAATGCATAGTCACTCTGAAATTAGTTGAGACACACCCTGTAAGTGTTTATCCACCTGTCTCCATTTTCAGCATTCGTTGAATTCAGGTAGAACGCGCTCCGGCAACACACATGCAGAAAACAGTTTACTTGTCTCCTTCGGAGACTCATCTCAAAACCTTTGCAGAAAAAAATGTCTACTGTCTTGTGTTTTTAAATTTATTTTCTGTATGGTGACAATATTGAACTTCAAGTATCGTTAAATGTTTGTAGGTAATTTGTTTCCGATTTAATAAAAGTTGCAATGTGGTCCATAAAAACCGATATGAATAATATGATGAACCTATTAGTAAAATTTGATCTGTAGTATTAAATAACTTTGGAGGCGAAACTGTAAGTTTTAAATCGCTTTATCTCACCAATAACCGAACGTTGAATTTCATTAACTGGTACAATACCATGCAATGAATATTGTGACGCCACAATAGGACTACCGACATTCTGCAGGTGGTAGGCACTCCTCTTTTACAATAACAATATATGCAGACTTGCTTTGATCGGGCAACGTTAACGCGCTTTAGGTCTTTTTTCTTCGTTGCAGTGCCGCAAGCTGGCTGAAGCCACCCGACGAGAAAAAGAGGGTGCGCCATTTCATCCCCAGATATCTAACATGGCGGTACATACACAACAATCTGAGAAAAGTTGTCTTCCTAGTCATGTACCTCCTCGTCAACATCGCCCTTGGCATTGAAGCTGGGTGGCGGTACCGCGAAATCAACTGGTACATCATTGTAGGTAGGTAGCTTAGAATTTAACGTAGAATGCGCCAAGGGAACAGATATTTTAACTCTCAAACTTTTACAATTCTTATCTGATCTACCACTTGTTGGGGCTCTTTTGAAGCTCTTGGTGTGAGAGAAACTTTCACCATCTTAGTTTTCGAGAATCGAAAATTTTATTCTTCTCCATAGAGTTAACACCTGTCAGGGATGGCGGTCATATCGAATTTCAAATATTGTAAATATTGGGTAGTTCTTTCTCTAGTACTAAAATCTGCACATTGGCCACCGATATTTTATTCTTGATTTTGAAAGAGAATGGCTGAGAAAGTCCTTGGGGAAAGTTTGAACAAAAGTTTTAAGTCTATCACTTTCGGGGCGCATACTACTTTCAATATACGAGACGAAATTAGAACCCACGTGCTTATACCTGGCCAGTTGTGCAAGACTAGGCGCGGGACAAATAATTTATGGCAGTCTAGTTGACATAGAGTCAGTAAAATTTAACTACGGCCAGTCACTGTTGTAGGTTTTAAGATCCTGGGAGTATATAGTCACAACAAAACACTTATCTATATTTACAGGGAAACATTTATGTTTAAAACACTGAAAACAAACAGACCTCAGGCAGACCGTCGATAGGTTGTAGCTGCAGTAGTCACAGCTGCGCTTCATCCAGCTAGCCGAATGTGGCAAAACAACTCGATAAAATCTATGACGATAAATTGCAATGCAAGTTTTAAAAAGTGAGAAAACAGTGATGTTTATTAATCTTACTTTGAATAATTCTAGACAGGGTGAAAGCTCAGCGTCAAAAACATGCACTATCGCGTGGAAAAAATGCTTTTGAATGATTTCTTCTCATTCGATACATTTTCTGTCACTATCATTACAGCCAGGGCATGTGGCCAGTGTCTAAATTTCAATTCTGCATTCATCCTCGTCCTCATGCTGAGACAGTGCTTGACATTCCTAAGGGCCACGAAGGCGTCGGGCTACTTACCGCTGGATCAGAACATCATATTCCACAAGATGGTGGGCCTAGTCATCGGTTTCTTCACGTTAGTTCACACTGTAGCACATATCGGCAACATAAGTAAGCTAAATATATTAGATATACTTAAATGTAATACGAAAATTGCTGTAATATTTCACGAGAGGAAACGGTTAAAATTACTTCAAAATACTCAATAATGATGTAGTGAAGTCGGGCATAACGGCAAAGATCAGACGGTTCTAACGAATGTCGATGACCGCCTTGATAAACTTCAAACTTGAGATAGGGATATTATTTTAGTATACTTGAAATGATTGCTAATATGTATGTATGTATGTATGTATGTATGTATGTATGTATGTATGTATGTATGTATGTGTGTGTGTGTGTGTGTGTGTGTGTGTGTGTGTGTATGTATGTATGTATGTATGTATGTATGTATGTATGTGTTACTGTTTGTGTCCTAAGTGTCTGTGTGTGTCTGTGTAACGTTCATTCAATCAGATAATTATCTCAATTTTATTTTTACTCGGTGGCACAGCCATAGATGGTTGCACAGCCACAGCCTGTAACCGACGAATTCTTTTTTTTTTTCTAATACCGTACCTGTATCTTTAACAATAACAGTTGCAAACCACGACGCCCTTGGCCTTGAAATCTGGGAGTGTCTCTTCACAACGAAGGCAATGGTTGGGTCAGTCGATTGGCATTACGGCACGGCGTACCTCACAGGATGGATCTTGGATCTTATTTTGCTTGTGATGGTCGTCTGCTCTATGCCCTTTGTCAGGAGAAGTGGACATTTCCAGGTCAGTTCGGAGCTAGCCTAGAGTCTCCCTTAGGGATCATGGGTATTTAAACACGCGCATGGCAAACGAAACACAGCGCGTTTTACCTCAAATCCCTGCCAACAAAACGTTTGGCAGAGCGAAAACCGACGATAAAATCAAGGTTTGAACCTTTTTTAGAACATAGGCATAGTATGAAATATTCGTAATCCTTGCATATAGTGACGATTTCAAATGTTTTGCTGACTAGGATCTTTGCTTCCCTCGATCAATCGCAGTTGCCATTTTCCTGAACGCAATGACTCATGCCATATGAGTGCTAATGTCCGTGGCACCTACGACATTAGAATGACTTGCAAAGTCATTCGAACACGGAAAGAATGATACGAAGCCGAATTTGCCAATCCCGAAAAAGGCTTTACAAAACTACTCTCAACCAACTGTAAAATGTAATGTTTGGCGCCGAAACTACAATCCAAATGTTCAAATCAGTATGTGCCAGATGAATAACGAATCAAGCTTTTAAGATTCATTTTTAAATTAAATTCAGACTGTGTCTTCGTTTGATTATATTGTATTTACCCGTTCTCTGAGTGAGTGTAAAGTGCGTTATGCGTTATGCAATTTTCGTCAGATCTGACAAGTTGATTTAAGGTAGAATGCGCCTCGTGGAAAGAAATTCGGACTCTCAAACTTCTACAATTCTTTTTTGATCTACCACTTGTGGGGGTTCATTTTAAAGCTCTTGGTGTAAGAAAACGTTTCACCGTCCTAGTTTTTTCTAAAATCAAAATGTTTTATTTTTCCTCATAGAGTTAACAGAGGGATGGCGGCCATTTTGAATTTTAAATGTCGGTAAATCTTGGGTAATTTGTTTCTGTAGTACTAAAATTTTCACGGTGACCCCCGAATTTTATTCTTGAGTTCTAAAGAGAACATTTGAACGATTGCTTGAGTAATGTTTGACCAAAAGTTTAAGTCTTTCACTTTCGAGGCGCATACTACCTTAACTGCACCTGATAATCCTGGCCTATAAGAATGTTCCTGTCATACTCTCAGGTATTCTATTGGACACATCTCCTTTACGTTTGGTTTTGGGCATTCCTATTGGTCCACGGTCCTCGGTTCTGGAAGTGGTTTATTGCACCGGGTGTTATTTTCCTCATAGAGAAGATTGCACGGTCTAAACTAGTCAAAATGGCGAGATTTGGCAAGACGTACATCCAAGAAGCTAACCTCCTGCCATCCGGGGTACGTACGACTTACTTATTGCTTACAGTCACTCAAGTAATAGTTGCAACTTGTAAAAGACCCTCCAAAAGGCATCAATGCACAAATTATATAACACGTGCAATTGTTGATTGCTGATCACCTATATTCAAAGTTTATTAGTTATATATTATTGGTATGACATATCTTTATATTTCAATACTAAATACGTTGATAGTGGTAAAATGTTATCGACTTAAGGTCACCCGTGACGAATTTAGTAAGGTACATCATACCCAGTAAGCGAAGTAAATAGCACGCTAATTCTCTCTCTCTCTCTCTCTCTCTCTCTCTCTCTCTCTCTCTCTCTCTCTCTCTCTGTAACTGACATATCTGATTGTTCTCCAGGTTACACACTTGGTCATTACAAGGCCGACGAATTTTCACTTTCGTGCTGGCGACTACATATATCTGCAGATACCTGCCATAGCGAAGTATGAGTGGCATCCATTTACGATAAGCAGTGCTCCAGAACAATTAGGTATTGATTCTTTTCCCCTCGCCTCTCAATGGCAAGCATAGCGAAATACCCTCTTTATCAAGGAAGATTGTGTTTCTCGTTTATGAAAGAATAGTACGATATTTTGCCCGCTACATTACCCCAGTACTGTTGTCACTGACTTCAATCCAGGAGAAACGGAAAATATGTCAACATCGAGCCTTAAATAGGCTCTAGCGTTTGTGCTTGTAGTTTTGCTGGCTTAATCTATGCCACAAAATGCATCTTTCACATTACACTGAATATTTTATGCGTCGACACTAAAATGGAATGCATTAAACGGCTGATGGGTTCCATTGAATTTAAGTTTCAGTTTGTATTATAAAATATGCTTCCGAATATTAGGACACTCTATGAGCTGTGTGGTAGCTTGCCTTATCAATTGCTTTTGCATAATTAACTACACCTCGAGTGAGATTTGATTTCGCTCATACTGCAGGCACAATTTGGATACATGTTCGTTCAGCTGGACAGTGGACAAACAGGCTTTATAAATATTTTGAAGATGAGAAGCGGCGAGCCAGAGAGCAACGCAACGCGTCTATCGGCGAAGTCAACCTCGCCATCGATATGGAATCCGAAGACCGTCAGAATGGCGGCATTCCGTTGACGGATTTGAATGGGGGCGCTGTACACCGGAACTCGCTTATCAAGGAGCACATCTCAAAGACGCCATCTTACCCAATCATGCCAACAAGCGACGAGGACCCGAAGATGATCGGTTTTCGCCGGACGTCAAGTTTGCCGACAGTTCCTGTGACTAAAACATCCGAAGAAAAAGCCGAAGTTAAAGATACCCCTATGAATGGCCATACAGAGATTGAGAAGGTCAGTATGCTCAAAATAAGCCACTAACTTGAAAGGGATCCTTTTTGTTTTCTGCCCATAGACAGTAGAGAAACGTTTCTCGACTGTCTATGTTCTGCCTCAATTTAAGTCGGACATGAATGAAAGTAATAATTTAAAGCTCCAATACAAATTTTGTTTGTTTTTTTGAGTTGAAGTGCACGTCACCAAGGTCCATCTTCATCGTTGCACCGACTTCTGCTTGTACTTTTTCCATACTTTTCTCGTCATTTTAATACGTCACACATTTTAAAGCTTAACATTAAGTCATTTTAGCAAACCTAACAACCAGGCCTCTAGTTTCTCGCATTTGTATCATCAATGCCGTTTCTAATCTATATTTTATTATATTTTATATGTCAACTCTTCTTAACTCTTCTTTGAAAACAGCAAAATGCACAAGGTTTTAAAGATGTCAATGTTCGGACTTTAACAAATCAGCCAGTGCGCGTTTTGTAGTTTTAGATTAAATGTATCAGTAATTCGAACGTGGATGACACAATTATCAAAATCGTTTTTTTTCCCGAATGACAGAGATATTCAAATGCTAACTCAGTTTTAATCTTTCTGAAATCAAGAATCTAGTAATTTATTTGCAACTAAAACGGCTTTAGCTTGTAACAATCTAAGAACATGGCTCTCATCTCTATTTCAATAGCGTCTCAAATCCGACATATATTGCTGTCCTACTTTTCCTCACTGTTACAGTTCTTTCTATTATTTAGGACTTTTTTATATGCAAGAACTTCAACTCAATTCAAACGGTACAATTCAAGTAACTAACCCTTTCGGTTTGTCTAAATGAACTGAATTTGTACAACTCTCGATAACTTTGATACGTTTCTCAGCTACAGCACAACAAATGACCTTTTTTCTTTCATTTATTACACAGTCGCCGAGAGTTCAAGTTCAGGAAGACACAAAGATCAGTGTAGAGAGTTCCAGTCACCTAGCCCAGCATGTCCGGGTAACTATACAATAAATGCTGTGGAAAATTGCAATAAAACATTTTCATTATTCTATTGTAATTTGTAATTCGTTAAATATACTCTGAATACACACAAGCTAATGCAGCATATATCGGGACAGCTAATGCAGCTGTTCCAGTAAAAACAAGACGTTTGTGAGCAGATACTCGCTGAGCGGACATGTTTTCCCGTCATGCTACGGGGTGTGCAAATAGATCGCGAGCAATTGTCTATCAGGAAAATGTATTCTTCAGCATTTTTAGCATTTAGCATTTATTAACGGATAGGCACGGAACAATATTCACCTGTGCGTGTGGGGTGGGCATTGTTGAGGGAAGTCTATAAGTAGGGAGATTGTTTGTTAATAAGAGGGTAGAGGGTTTCTTGTGTAACTTGGAAGAGGTCGATGAGAAGTTTTTTTTTCTGGCGTGAATGACAGAGGGAAACTGGTACGCAGGGGGGATTTTCATCGTCGTTTGAGGGCAGTTACGAAGAGTTTGCACTTTCATCGACAATTTTTTAATTTTGTCAAATATACCTCGTGATAGTATATTTATCCGTTAAATGTTTTTTTTTCTCGTAAAATGTCAAAATAGGATGATATATCTGTCATGATTTTCAGGTGTACATTGACGGACCGTACGGCACTCCTACACGAGAAATAATGCAAGCCGAACATGCCATCCTGATCGGCGCGGGCATTGGTGTCACTCCTTTTGCTTCGATACTACAAAGTATTATGAATCGATACAAGAAAATGAAACAGACTTGTCCCAAGTGTAACCACGTCTGGATGAGCGACGACATGTCAGCGACGATGAGGCTGAGAAAGGTACGGCTTGTACGCAATACGCCAAACATTGGCGGCACTTTGAGAAGGCTGGCCTGGGTCCCTTGACCGCTGCTCGATACGCTGTGCAAACGAGTGTTATAAAGTGCAGCTAGCGGTAGACTTTGACGCAAGAAACTACACTGGGCTTACAACTTAACAATGATGGCGCTCTGAGAAGGCTTAGATCTTTGCCAAGAGAATCACAAAATGCAATGATAGTGTTTTCGTTAACCAAAGAATACAATGACAAAACATGATTTAGCATGCGAAATCAAAGAATAATGCAAAAGAATTATATATATATATATATATATATATATATTATATATATATAATTATATATATATATATATATATTAGAAAATAACATTCATAAATCTGTTTGATTTGCTTCATTGGAAGGAAACCACAGTTATCATATTTTCTTCCGGCTAAAAATACTGAATTACCAGAAAAAATCGATTTAAAGTTATCCAAAACTATGACGTCATATTTTTTTACAAAACCCTTATGCATTTTAGAAAGACCAGTATCTAAGCTTTCTAAAACTATAAGGTGTATGACATTTCAAGTCAGTTTACTTCATGAAGGTAAGAATGTTGTACCCCTACCCCTAGCTTATGCACACCCCATACAGATACACGCAATTCAAAATTGAGTCCAGAGAAGTAGTGTATAGTTAAATATCTAATGTTAACACTTTTTTTCTTGTTTAATATGTCAAAATAAATAATTTAAACACAAAAATCTGTCAAAATTTGCTTAATAAAAAGTAAATCACAATTGTTACTTGGTATTTTGGGTAAAAAAATTCAAAATTGTCAAAACAATTCATTTTATAGTCGTCCTATTCTATGTACGCAAATTTATTTTGCTAAAGTCGGTGTTTCATAGAATGAACAGTATCTGAGCTTTCAAAAAATGTAAGTTTTGTGCTATTTCATGCTAGTTTACTTTATGTAGGGGAGGATATAGTACCCCATACCCCTACCCATTTTTTCGCCGTTTTTCGCGGTACATGCAAATCAAAAACCAGTGCAGAGAGGTAGTGCTTCCCAAAATATCCAATGTTAACATCTTTTTCCTAGTTCAGCTGATCCTAAAGAACAAAAAAGTACTCATGTAGTAGGTTTATGGGGGGATGCACGGTGGGCCCCTCCAGCCCACGGTCTATACGCCCAACATTGAAAAATTCATCGTTGATTCAGCAAGCCAGCGTTTTAGAGAAATTTTGATACGTCGGCATACGCTGGCTAAATCGTCAAAGTCCGACAGAAGGGAAATTGTGGCCGTAGTTGACTGCAGTCAACATCATATTTTCAGTCACTTAGGTACGTCATGAACAGAAACATCTGTCCGTTCTCTTTTAACGAAAAAAAGCAATTTATTTTCCCTATAAAACAAAATGGCAGCTATCATGCACATTGAGTACATGTCGACTTGAGGTAATTTGCAGTATACGAAACGAAACAGTGACGCTGTATTTTCTTCTATGACGACGGAAAACGACATTAAAATTTCCAAAGTAAAATTTGGACAAACGCTAACACTATAAAAGGTGGGTAATGCGAAATTTAAAAGGCCGGAAACTTGAGATAATTTTCTGTTCTAACCATCCCATCTAAAAGACTTTATGACGATCCTTTGATTTATACTGAAATAAGGAAGAAAATAGTGTCAATTCTATTGCGCAATGTATAGATAAAATATTCATATGATTCCTAAATTCGTTTTTGGATGCAACTACCAATGACGTCACTGCTAACCGTGCTAAATAGGTGTAACTTAGAACCAATGACAATAAGATTGGATAACATTCGACGAAACACAGTGAGCATAATGATACTCACTGACGCTTCAACCCTGGGCAAGAAATTGCTCAGTAGATGAACACAGCTGACTCACATTTCTCTTACATGATAGGTTGACTTTATCTGGATCAATCGCGACCAGAAGTGTTTCGAATGGTTTGTCAGTTTGCTAACACTGCTTGAAATGGAACAAGCCGAGGAGGGATCCTTCGACAGATTTCTCGAGCTCCATATGTTCATGACGGCTGCACTCGGTAAAACAGACATGAAAGGCATTGGACTCCAGATGGCGCTCGACCTGCTGCACAAGAAGTCAAACCGAGATTTAATCACTGGTTTGAAAACCAGAACGCAACCTGGGCGGCCTGAATGGGACAAGGTCAGTTAATGATACCCACTGAATCTGAATGTGTTAAGCACATTTTTGCCTCTTTTTCTTGAGACTGACACCTCTAATAGCCATCGTTGAGAACTCGACAGGCGAACGGCATACAATGTGTTATTTACAGCTAGCTTACATCAAAATTGAAGTCACTATCACGGAAGATTGGCATGTTTAGTAATATTAAACACATATTAAGTACTCTTTATTCGGGCTCTAGCGCCCGTTTATTACTCCTCGTGGCCATGCTATACCAGAAAAATATTTGCATTTCTTTAAACCTATGGTCTCTCATGAAATGACAATATTTCTGGTAAAAAAAGGCGCCATGGTAATTATAGTCTGCTAAGAGTTAATGTCTATTCTAAGTCTCTGGTCATTCCTGTGACTTCTATTCTGATAGAAAATTTTATCGTTGTTTTACAGCTGTTCACCAAAGTCGCCGAAGAGGGTCGAGGGAAGGTTAAAGTTTTCTTCTGCGGCTCGCCAGCTCTGGGAAAAGTCATCAAAACACATTGTGAAAAATTCAAGTTCAAGTTTTCGAAGGAGAACTTTTAACATCGCTGGCAATCTGTTGACTCTTTACCTGCCTATGTATGCATATCAGTCTTCCAATGTCACCTTCCGGTCGCCTGCATGCCGTTATGACGTCATTGATTACGAAACAATTACGTAAATAGGCAGATACAGACACGGCAAGATGGTGGCATGACAAACTCAGTTCACCCAGGTAAATTGACAATGAGATACAAGCCAGCACTGGCGGCCTTCATTCAACACATGTGTTTGAATGTCTTTCATAGAAAGTTTTAACATATCTCACCATATATTGTCTTCAATTTGATCTGCCTTTTCGTCGAACGTCACCTGAATCGCATTCTACTCACTGAAAGAAACAGCATGTGACACAATGTTAAACGACGTGAGAGTTCAAAATAATGCAAAACAATGAACTCTGTGACATTATTCGCATATGTTTCTTTAAATTAAGCCAACGGTGTGACTGTTGTGTCACGTGATGAAATACGCGTCCAATCAGACGTAATGGTGGTACTGATTGAGTCAAAGTCCTGTGTATGTCATCAAGTTATCGAAAGAAGGTATACATATATCTAGAAATTCAGAGGACCGTGAAGAAAACTGAGAAGATGAAAAGTGAGTCAACTCGGGCAAATAATAATGGTTCTTCTTCAATAGGAACATTTAACGACTATAAAAAAGTACTGTATAACGCTTCTCAAACTTACAACAATGGAATTATTTTGTCTTCAGCGATCGTAAGCTTATACAGTAACGTATCATTACCTTCTGGCATACGTAACAAATAAGTGTGATTTGTATCCTTTACATGTATGAAGATGCACACTGAAGAGCGCAATAGATTTCATAACAATAAAAATCAGTGTCAGTCATACTACATACAACACTGCTTGCACACCATTATTGAGTATTTTGTTAGATTTAAGAAATACGAAATTTTAGAAAAACAACTTGGTCAAGTATTGCCAAAATGAAAATGTTTTAAAATATACTGGGTACTTCGAAGCCATTTTAATCATCGTAAACTGTAAGAAGCTGTATTAGTTTTGTTTTATAGATGGAAAAGTGCCTTCTAATATTGAGCACTAACGTTGTTTTGGTCACACACACATATATATATATATATATATATATATATATATATATATATATATATATATATATATATATATATATATATATAATTTCATATATTATCAAATGAAAATGCTGACACACTCCAAGATCTACCACTCTTTTACAAGCTTTGTGAAAGGCACAAAGTCGTTATTTGTCGAATTATGGTGTTGATTGTTGTTTGACGAGATAAATATAGTTTTGTTCACTTAAATATATTGAGATGTCAATCATCCGACATCTACTCACACTTGGCGTATACATAAAATATATATCAGGTAGATGTCATATAATATCTAGTGTACCATAAATAATATCATCGAAGAATTGTTATAGCAAGAACAAATGGGGAGTGGAGACGAGGCTACTTACAATTACGAATGTCTCAGTGAGCAGGAGAACATGAGTATTTGCCCACAAGAAACAAATATGATCGGAAGAATTTGAAACGATAATGACCTTATCCCTATAACCCAGATATTGATGTCAATCCTAAATGTTGATGCAATAACTTGGGGTACCCTCTGAACTGAATAGTAAAAAAATACTGTCGTGAAGATGAAAATCTTTATGATAAAGAGGATAGTGGCTGTAAGTTTTCATTAAAATGTCATTTTCTTTTTTTTAGAATAAATTATAGTTTTTTATTCCTTCACTGCGGATGTGTATTAACACAAAGTATTAGCTTTGCAAGAATAAGGCATTGAATACACCGTGGGATGTTACTATTGGAAAAGTAATTCATTTGTCAATGTTTACATGGGACATTGGAAAGGTACAGGCCGTGTCAGCAAGCTGAACTCCAAGCATTCCTTCATTATTTATTGAGTAGAACAAGACACGATATTTACAGCTAGAGTCGATGGAAATATAAGAAATGATTCCGTAATCACAAATTTGAGAAAGTTAGTGGCTGTTCATAATTATGACAAATAATGTAGCATTTGTGAATATTTTGCCACATCCGTTATACATATCATCGCACCTTTACCACAGTGACTATTTTGAAGTTTTTTTTCGCATATATTCCAATTACTTATTTATTTATTTATTCAAATGTATGATATACTTTCAAACCCCTTGAAAGAGTCATCCCGAATAATAGAGTGAATAGGTAGTATTTACAATTGCAACAAAATTTTTGTCTTTTACGTCTGAGGGACCATAGCTAATTAAATATTCACGACAAATGAACCTCCTCGCATTTAGCTGAGAGTAGGTTGAGTTCTATTTCGATTAGCGTGATGCGCAAATACCCACTTACTATATATACTGTACACTGTGTATACTGTATATTAACTGTATGCCATGATTACGAAACCTTGTTTTTGCATGACACTCAATCTCCTTTGAGATTCTGTTTTGAAATCATGTTTATAAACGTCGTTAAAAGACATGCCATTATGAACATGTTCAGCAATTTATCGTATTTTGGAAAGATAAAAACTTAAGTCTGTCGTTGAATATTCGTTCTTCGAAGTTCCGTGCTGTGTGGCCTTTAATTATCTACGGTCCCTACTTTATTATTTTCAACGTTGTTTTCTATTACCACTTTCATCACATTGTTACCGAACGCAATTTTTGAAATCTACACAACTCTGTAAACATTTTTGTTTCGTTTACCCTAAATTGACATATTTTACATCAGTCAATGAAAAAAATAAAACAAATACTTAACATTATGATGTACATCGAATTTAGTTGTGGAAGAGTCTTTGAAAGACTATAGGGAGTCTTAGGCGAGCAAACTTTATCACTGTAATCCATTGGGTCATTCACTGTTGTGTAGTAGGCATATCAGACAATTTTTGTGTATTTGGGCGAGGGATGGTCGGTCAACAGGTTTCCTTGTATTTCAGCTGAAGGACACAAAAGCGATATTTGAGAAGATTTTCAATGACACCCCAGGCCTATGGAATGCTATTAAAAAGGGTTGACTACCTTACCTTAATAAAATCTTGGATGTCAAACCAAGATTGAAAGGATGTTTAAGTCAATCATTAACAAATCAGTTTATGCATTGAAGTACTACCCTTATGGAATGGTTTACTTGGTTGTATTTAATCTTTTTCCTTTCTTGACGTACTTATGATCCCGATGAAAATTACCTTACCAGTAATTCAGCCGCGGCATAAAAGTGTAAATAAATGCCAATTAGCAAGATAAAAAAACATATTGTATCACAAAGGAAATATTGGAGAGGAAGCGCCAAAAATCACGTGACCCTACGAACTCTTTTTAAATGTTTAGTTTAATTTTTATTGCCAGATAAAAGTGGTAGGCATGATTAAAGGAAAGTGAATATTTTGAAATATATTATGTCACAAGAAATAGCGGAATTAAGGTCGCGAATTCTTGAAGTGGTTAACTAACATAACTCGGCAGAAAGTAAATGGTATCAAAAGAGGATGCATATAGTGCAAATCTGGTGTTACATTTTGGCCATATATATTACACAAAATTGTGGCTTCATATTCTCCAATCAAACATGACCTTGCTGACAACAAATATGCCACTCATTTATCATCATATTTCTGTGGCAGCCATTTTGGGTGAAAAATGGTGTATCCATCCCTCCGTGCAAACACACCTGTTACAGACCGACTACACTGCCTAACAACCATTCCCCACCCTAACTATCCAACTTGAGGTAAGTGCGCTCACGCACGAAGCCTCTTTGACACATCAAGCATGTAGGGCAACCACTCCTTTTGCATAGAATTAATGTATTGTACACAAGCCAGTGTCGCAGAAATTGTTTATCTGAATATTGTGCTAAATGTAGTCTGTCTAGGCAAGGAAAATTTTAATAGTTTTCAATTTCAAATGCATGGTTAACACATTTTGAAGGGAACAATCTCTTGCCATCTACAGATACCTATATATGGGTAATATGGCATATTTGAGGTTATGTATATATGTATAATATATATATATATATATATATATATATATATATATATATATATATATATATATATATATATATATATATATATATATATATATATATATATATATATATATATATATATATGCTCTGGTCGATTATTAGCTTTAATTGATCAACCGGAAATATCAGACTTACTTAAAATTTAACGTTAAAATACAGATTATTTTTTGAATGTATGTTTAAATGCCTCACACTTGTTTTTACTGACGTTATGATCTACTTAGGCATGCCGCGCTTGCGCTTGCGCAAATGATGCTAAAGCCCGAATTATAACAGACTTTCTTGTCCACAATCTCTTTACGGTTCTGGTTAACCGTGGCAACTCAATAGTCCGTCTAGGTGAGAACATGTGAGTAGCATCTTCATTCTCCGATGAGTCGTAAAGTCTCATTTTTGTCGTGTTATATTCGGTTGTGCGGAGCAGGTAAATTTACAATGTGAAATAATTCCAGTGCATTTTCATTTTTCAACGAGACACATATGAAACCTAATACATATACCTGAAATGACTGCATGAATTATTGACAATGCAACTCAGATGTCAAAGTGGTTAATTGGTATGGTCAACTGCCTAAAATGTTTCGTGTATGTGTTAAGATTTTGGGCGGTTTAAAGTCAAAGAATGTCCTCGCATTGACACCTCGAAGGTGTCAGAAGATGTCAGGAATATGTCAAGTGCACATAGGTAACCTTGGAGAACCATGGTGGGCTTTGATTAGCCGACAATATTCAGAAAATGATATTCTTGAATATCTGCGTCAGTGCCAAGACTGTTTTCCTGTTATATTATGACTTCAACAACAGCTAGGGAAATTCTGGACACGGGAGGCATTATCCTCACACAAAAATTGTAACATTTGTATTCACTTATGTATGTTCCTCTTTACCGTAATTGAAGCTTTGATTTAAACTAAAGATTATGTTCCTTTGATAGGGATATATCTATTTGATAGAGGTTTGATTTGATATCAACCTAGGACACATGCTTTTTCAGATTTAAGGATGATATCGCCTATCTCATAAGTTTTTGTCTTTTGATAAGAAGAAGAAAAAAGTCAGGCCTAATAAGATTGCAGTTGAAGAAAGAACATGTAGGATGTGTGACTTGCATTGGTGGATGAATACCAGGGCTGGAGACGTAAATGCGTACCTCGTTTGTAATATTCACGACCATCGAGAAACCTGTATATTCTATATATTCCTTCACAACATTTCAGTTATTTTTTAACTTTGATTTGTTTCTATTTAAAGCAGATAAACCGAGAAAAGAATGTTTGAAATTGTTTCATGAACTCATGCCCTTATAATATGTTTTGTATTGGTCTTGTAAAGTTGATACTTGGGTCGAACAGATAGAGACAAAAAATAATTAATTATTATTTTGTATTTAGTTGCGTTCTACCAGGGTGTAGCATTGAAGTATGGAAAAGTTCTCTTCTTCCACTGTGAATTAGCAAACAGACATGTTTCGAACAGATCACTTGTCCTTCATCAGTGTCCACACTTGCTCCGACAGAAAGATCCAAAGGCAGGCATTTAAACAGTTGGGGGTGTGAACAAACTCGAAGTGTCAAAACGATTCAAGTGTGGACACTGATGAAGGACAAATGATCTGTTTGAAACACGTCTGTTTGCTAATTCACAGTGGAAGAAGAGAACTTCTCTTTACTCCGATGTCAATGCTTCCATGATGAACGTACACAGTATTATGCGGCGTAGCATTTTTTAAAATGTCTGAGAAGATTGTGTACTGAACTCGTTAATTTTCCATTAACGTTTACAAAACAAGTAAGAGTGTATATCGAACCCTACACAGAGTTAAATCCTTGTGATTGGCTTCGATGTTAAAACTGTCGTGGTCGGGCAAGTGCGATTTACCAAAAACACCTGCGACTCATATGTCATAACAATGGTACACTGAAATGTAAGCACTTCCAGCTATAGCTTTTTTGATGTACATCTGTTCTGACCAAGACACCGAAAGAGAGGAAGCTTTTGGTCACAGTTAAAAGTCTTCATGTGACCTATACTGACGGGGAAGTCTGTTGCAATTATGACAGCGTAATGCAAAGAGCTTCCCAATAAACATGAAAACTCATCTTTATTCGGTTCACTGTTAAAATAATTGCAGTCGATTCCGTTTTGGTATGCCATCGTTATCACGGTATACACTGCCTTTATAACAAAGGTATGACAAAATGAACAGTTTGTTCATCGGAATCGGCGTATAAATATTATTTTGTAAATTTGCATTTTGGACATTGCGCCTTCCAAAGTTTTAGTAAGTAAATGGATCTGGCACTGCTTTTATTAAAGGTATACAGTCACCTGTAATCTAAATGTGCCCATATATGGTCAGAGGGGCTTTCTTTTGTATTCAAAATGCCCATATGAGGGCGCTGTTTTTAAAAAGCAGCCACCCGCTTAAACTCTATGATTGGTTAGATTTTCTCTTTCCATTGTAGGAACTGTGGCAAAGTTGGAACAGGTAACAGTATACCTTTAAACACTTCCACTGATATTTTGATAGGTGATTCCAGGATTTTCTCACAGCCAGCGTTGCATGTTTGAAAAGATCTAACGTCTATACAGACTGCTGATCTAATACTGAGTAGTTTTCGCCCCGATGACGCTACTGTCCCACTTATCGCCAAGACTATTGGGATTCACAGAAATGCATTTAGACTAGAGATTAAGATTTGTGGCAAGAAGCGAAATGCTTCTTGTTTACGACTCATGACAATTAAAATTAACCTAAATCACAGGAGAGAGAAAAACAATAAAGAATGTTGTTACTTTATATTTTCAATTTGCAATGAAAGAATCAAACAGTTGTTGATGTACAGTAGTATTTGATTCGATTAGGAGGTTTCCGCAATTTTTAATATGTTTATAAATATATGTTCCGTTTCAGATTTTATGCCTTATTCCATTTCTAAAGTTAGTTGTCGTTCATTCAAACATCGTTTATCCATCATTGACTATACTATCATTTAACGCATTTTATTGTACCTGTTTGTTCTTTTCTTAGTCATTATTTAGTTGAACGATCACCATTTTGACTACCTGCATTGTTTTTATTGATTTTTTTAGCTCTTGACTACTTTTATTTATGATTATCCTTTTCTTGCATATTTCTTTATTTATGTACCTAAGTTCTATTTAGTTAGATATTATCTATTTATTTATTTATTTATAATTTATTTGTTTATTTATTTAATTTTAATGTACGAAAATCCATTTATTGATGCATTGACTTTGATAAATGAATCATAATTAACAATTACAAACCCACAAGTCATCTTAATTTAAATTCAACTCAAATCATTTCTCCATCGTTTAGCGAAACTCTGAGTGGCTATTTAGCCTGTGCACACTCTCTCAAGTGGGAAGCACTCTAAAACTTGTACAATTCTCTAATGTAACACTTATGGGGTCATTGTAAAGCTCTTGTTGTAAGAAAACTTAGATTTTCGTAAATCAAAAAAATTATTATTCTCCATAGAGTTAACACAGGGATTGAGACCATTTTGACTTTAAAATGTCGGTGTTTGGTGTTTTGTTACTCCAGTACATCAATTTGTATCGTGACCCCCGATTTATATTCTTGATTTTGAAAAGGAGAGGTTTAAATATTCCATGAGGAAAGTTCAAGCAAAAGTGTAAGCCTTACTTTTTCGAGGAACATACTACCTTAACAGGACGACAGTTGCGCAGATGACTTAAAGGCTTAGCTTAAAGGGATATAGTCGTCTGAACTGCGCCTGTGCGAGTTTATTGTTTACAAACAATGTATTTCGTGCACGATATCAAGATGCACCTAATCATCATAGCTGCAACATTTAAATTATACGATGATAGATTATGACAGACATGTTTTAACTTTCATCAATCACCATTGTGCCTCGGATGCATTGTTGCAATGGGTGGTATGGGTACCATACGACCTTTGAGTGCAGTTCCGACGACTATATCCCTTTAAATTCAGTGATTGTAAACAACAGTAATGCTCTTACCTATAAAAAGTGAATGCTGAGCATCTCAGTATGATAATTGAATAGAAAAGTATAATTTAAGTATACATAAAGAGCAACAGTATTGGGCATGTACTACAAGTATTGCTCTTTAAGTTAAATTTTCTGATGGCATAGGCTTAGGTTTAGTTTGAGCTTTTTCATTTAAGGTAGTAAGCCCCTCGTTAGTGAAAGACTTAAACTTTTGCTCAAACTTTCCTCGATGTAACTTTCAGCCATTCTCTCACTAAATCAAGAATAAAAATCGGGGGTCACCGTGCAATATTCGGTACTAGAGAGAAAGAAATTTCCCAACATTTACCGATATTTTAAATTCAAAATGGCCGCCATTCCTATGTTTACTCTATGGGAAAAGACAATTTAAAATTTGAAATAAGCCCAAACATGTGGTAGATCAGAAAAGAATCGTAAAAAGCTGAGAGTCCGAATATCTGTTCCCGAATCGCATTCCACCTTAAACGCCAAGGCGCTCTAAAAAGAGGGATAATGGTAAGACTATGCAAATGTGAAATAAAAAAAAGGTGTGCATGCTATGGGTAAGACGCACTTCGGGTCATGCCGATACAGGCCAAGCTCTAACTTGGGATCGTAACGTTGTAGATCACTCTTTACTCAATATTTCTTCACTCTTTTCTGTAATTCGTTTCGAAACACCTCAACTTACACTGAAAATATGACTGTGTGAAGATGTTTTCACCCAAATTCACATGGTCTTTTTGCGTGACTTTTTGTCATTTTCCCCAATGGATGTATTCTTACAGCCGGTCGCAAGCTGAGAGCAGCCCGGCGTTTTTACCAGTGACCGGCTATTACCTACATCAATTCCTATAAAAAGAGTGATAAAGCTACAAAGAGTAGAAGGTTCTAGCCTACGATTGCTTGAAAAACATTACAATGCACCGCCGTCCTTAGAGACTATAATTGATTTGCTAGACTTTCCCCGTATTTTTATGTCTAGTGCGCGCGCCTGTACCGAACACGAGACACCCAGGGCTAGATTTGAACCTAATACAATGCCCGAGGAAATTCTCTCCTGCACTAAGTCAAGACATTCATTTATCTTCCTTCCGAAGCTAGTAATGATTGACTTGCATCACAGGGCCTCTACATTCAAATCACCCGCTGCTGTTGTAAGAAAGTAGTCGTTTCATGTTGAAAGCCGGGTCCGGTCGGAAATCGCAATTGAATATGTACAGAAGACCAACTTAGACGCAACAACGATAGCAAATATGAGTTCAGAGATGTATAAAAGCCATGCATCGTTGCTGGTTCATTGAATAAATTGTATGAGGGAAATCCGTCTCCGGACTTGGCGATACGTGCGTATGGCGACCATTTTGTTTCCCAACTTCCTTTATTATTGCATACCATAGCGGCCATCGCCGTGTATCGAACCACAAACGACTGTGGTTTGATTTCAGTAAATTTTCGATGGGATTCGAACTCACAACGCAAAGTACGGCACCCAGTCACCTGGCGAAGACATCAGAGAAAGGTCTGTCGGCCAGAACACAGTACCTCGGCAAGTCCACAGTCCCTGGTTATGAGCTAGGGTCGAATCGTGTGAGCCTGCACACTTTCGTAATATTCAGGCAAACGTGATAATCGGAAACTCCTGGTGTAACAGATAGTTTGTGTTTCTATGTCAAGCCAACGACTGGGCAAGTGTTTAACCATCCCGCCCAGTGTTTACTAACAACCAACGTCGCTATGACACATGCCTACTGTGCGCCCACGGCGCTGGACCTCTTCCTTATAAGGTGAAATGAAAAGAAAACAATGGACCAAAAAGTTACCCTGTTCCACGTATTAAGTAAAATGTCACTCAGTGACAGCGAGAACGGTGCAGACTATTCAGACCTCGAAGACTTAGCCAGAGTACAACGGTATTCTGTCCAAAAACTCTCAATATTTCATTTTTACTATTAATTCTATAGTATGAAAGATAAGGTTTAAAAATAAAAAGCGCACAACTCTGTAAATCACTCCGTACACATGCGTACATGATCAGAATACCATTCACCATGGCGTCGAGGCTACGACGCCCGTACGAGCGCGTTGAAGCAATCGAGATACTCCAGGTAATGCTGAAAAATCTTTACTGCCATCGACGCCGGCTGATGATCGACAAGTAGTCTAATCCCATTCCCGGCCACGGAGGCTAAGGAAACTGCGTTCGCGGAGGCAGGAACTTCTTGACACCCTGAACTAGGACATCAATGTCATTCACGGGGTGTTGAAGATACTTCAGCGGCCATGGCCTGATAATGAAGCATTATAGATCTGATCATCAGATGATCAAAAACCAAACTGCCCTTTTCAGGGCCACCACATCCTCCCAAAAGAGACCAATTGTTAATAATATTAAGATTCTACATCCTACCTCTGACACTACACAGGAAACTGTACTTGTGTACGCGTCCTACACACAGTAAATGCACGCGTTCTCACAAATTGGCGCATTCATGTCACACATTTTGCTACTTTTTTGCATCAGTGTTCTAAACCGCATCATGCAGAGCTGTGACTTTGAAGTGCAGGCGATGCCAAACGAGCCGAATTTTACAGGATTGTGGGGCTGTAAATCTATTAAAATTTACATCACTTTGTGTTTGAAAATATAATGGTCTAAACTAATGTAAATATAAAAACTACAATCATTATTTCTGTCACAGGAGGGGCTGTGTTTCTGTACAATCAACTTGACTGAACAAACAACTTGCAGTTCTAAAGATTAACACGACTGAGGTATAATTTTGTTAACCTACATTTCAATTGACTTTAAAATTATGTCTGAAATGTATATGCGATAATCAATGATACAAAATGTAATGCCAGTGTCACAGTTAAATGTAATAGATTAAGAAAGGGAAAACATGAGACAGGCCTGCTTATATTTACCTCTCGTCGACGTTTCTGCATGAACCTTTGTGCGCGGTCGTTCGATATCGTACACCTCTCCGATCTAGCAGGAGAACAAGCCTGAGGAGGAGCCTTCAAATGTTCCAGATCAGTATTGTAGTGATAAAAAGGTGTTGGAATAGCATCCGGCTTCAATCATAATGACGTTTTTGTAAGCCCATTGATACTATGATGCTCAGAGAAACGACAAAGGCCGAGTCTTCAAAGTGCACCGAACACAGCCTTGAGTCTTGACCCATACTGGGCTGCCGATATTTTCTCCGGACTGCTTGAAGCCATTTTTGTCCCTTATCGCGGATCTGGAGGGAAGCTAAAAAAGCTTGCTCGTGACCCTGTACCCTTATTAAATACATCACAATAGACCATGGTTTCTGTTTACATATGAATAATAAAGAGAGTAACAACTATTTACATATAAGAAAAGATAATACACTCTGCTATAGACCGCCTTGAATAGCAAGCACGCCGCTTGTATTTGACTCAAATGACGTCACAAACCACAGAACCCAGAAGTAAGGACCTTTGCAGGCATTTCAAATTGCGTTTTGTGGGCGGTACTCATACGCAACTACATTTTCGAGAAATGCGATTAATTTTTCGCATAACCGAGGATTTTTTTTTCTGTCATAATGAGCAGATGTGAGATGGGACAAACGAAATGCTATAGTTTTTGCAAATTTTTAAATTTTCTTTTCATTTCACCTTTAACTCTGATTCCGCGTATTTTCCTGTCTGTCAGTGTACAGAATATTTTAACACAACACTGCCAACTCTGCCGTGTGTGTTGTGGGTGATTTTATAAAATAATAAAAATACGACTGCCTTGTATAGCTAAATAAAAAAGGCATTCTACTAATGATGAAGTCTTTGCACTGCGTTGTCTCCATTTGGCTAATCAAGGGCGCCATTATGAAATTCATTGTTGTCAGATTCTCCTTCATATAAATCCTTACCCGAGCGCGCGGACGTGCACCCAGTCGTTGTTCGCCATTTTGAAAATCAGGATGTGTTTGTCTGTGTTTTCGTTTCGCTATTCAATTAGGTGCCTTTAAAACGAAGTAGATATAATTGTTAAGAGACTGATTAGATAATGTGTGAAAGTTATTTGTTGCCGTAAAAATGCCCTTATCTTGTAAGCCGGTAATTTCATTATTTAGCTATTGTTTTCATAATTTTATCAATCTAATCACACTGGAAACCATGACAACTCTCACAAATTTCAACATATCCACACTCAAAAGCACAGTTCGGTGCAGGTATATTTATTTCCAATTAATCAGCCGTTATCGAAAAATGTACATTGAACAGTTAACAAAATGTCAAGTTCAAGAAATCGTTTATACAAAAAAGTTATTAGATTTTCAACACGATTGGGACTAATTTGGGATGATTGGATGGTAAAGTAATGTCCTTTTGATTGGCAAATATAATTTCTTCTGCTTTTCTTTTTAAGCTGCTTGTTTTAGAGTAATTTATAATATTGCAATATTCAGCTATAGGACACCTAACACTTTTGCGAAATATAGTAATATGAAGATCCAATTATCCCAAATTAGTTGCAATCGTGTTTTTATTGATTAAATAACCGCAGTCGTCTACATTGTCTCCTTAAAAACTAAAACACAGACATCTACCAAAACTTTGCTCAGCGAAACTTTTCAACGTTTTTTGTGTATACATACAAATTGCAGGATGTCAGCCGTAGGCATATTCTACGGCTATCATAAAACACATAGGCATGGGTTAACTGCCAAATGATTAGCACCCTTACCTACGGCTTGTTACCTTCCAGCGTGGAGGCAAAAATGTTACATTTGTAGAGCAAAAACTGTCAAACCTACACATTATCTTTTATAAAAAGTAGTTCCGTAATTCAGACAAGCGAGCAGAAGATGCATATGCTATAGGATTAAACACTCAGATCGATCGAAATCAACTGTTTAGTAGACGGTAGTACAATTTTCTCACGCTGGTACTGTATTGATTATCTCTACAAAACTGCTAACAGACAGCCAATTATATCTAAATTGTACACGACTCGCTACATCTTTCCCCTTCTTCCTTACATGATTCTATCTAAAAGTCATATATGGTAACAATGAGATCTACGTATCATAATATTCGTAAACACAACGAAAAACGATTAAGGAGAGTCCTTGTCTGTGATAAAATGCATTAAAACACAGTAGAAAATACAGATGAAGAAGGAACAGAACAAGTCAATAATATCCAAAACATTTCAATACAAATATCATAATGCATTTTAATGCAAAACAATAGAATAGAAAAGAATAGAATAGAATAGAATAGAATAGAATGGAATACAAAATAATGCAATGCAGTACAGTGCAATACTGTACAGTACAGTACAATACAATACAATACAATACAATACAATACAAGACAAGACAAGACAAGACAAGACAAGACAATACAATACAATACAATACAACACAATACAATACAATACAATACAATACAATACAATACAATACAACACAATACAACACAACACAATACAATACAATACAATACAATACAATACAATACAATACAATACAATACAATACAATACAATACAATACAATACAATACAATACAATACAATACAATACAATACAATACAATAAAATACAATACAATACAATACAATACAATACAATACAATACAATACAATACAATACAATGCAATACAATACAATACAATGCAGTACAACACTACCTACTACAACACAACACAATACAACACTACAAAACAAAACACAACACAACACAACACAATACAATACAATGCAATGAAATACAATACAATACAACACAACACAACACAATACAATACAATACAATACAATACAATACAATACAATACAATACAATACAATACAATACAATACAATACAATACAATACAATACAATACAAAACAATACAATACAATACAATACAATACAATACAATACAATACAATACAATACAATACAGTGCAATGGAATGCAATGCAATACAATACAATACAATACAATACAATGCAATGCAATGCAATACAATACAATATAATACAATACAATACAAGACAATACAATGCAATACAACACGACCCACCACAACACAACTCAATACAACACTACAAAACACAACACAAAACAACACAATACAATACAATGCAATGAAATACAATACAATACCACACAACACAACACAACACAACACAATGCAATACAATACAATACATCATATTACCATGCCCTGCCTGTCGCATTTTGATTGGTCGAGCTGAACCACGTGACTGACTACAAATACACCGCAATGGTCTGTTTACATGCCCGTGAATATCAATAATAAGATTAACAATTCAACGTATCGTAACTTTACAGCTCAAACGTAAATCATAATCAATCACAAAATAAAATGGAGCACTTGTGGGCCAAGTTGAGATACTTTTTTCTGAAAATATCTCCGGATTTGCCAATATTTTACAGCGCGCACGACAGTGCGTCGCGTATTGCTCATATATGGGGCCCAGTTGTCATTCGCTCCGAAAATTTTTGCAAATTTTGACGGTTTTCTCTGGTTCGTTGATAATATAATGGAAATAACAGACTTCGCTCTGATCATTAACGTTTATTTATGGGCGCGGGCTCGAGGAAAGCCAAATTAACGGGCTCGGCACACCTCGCCAGTTAATTTTTGGCTTTCTTCTCGCCCCTGCCCATAAATAAACGTTAATAGTCAGCGCGTCGTTCGTTATTTTTACAATACAATACAATACAATACAATACAATACAATACAATGCAATGCAATACAATACAATACAATACAATACAATACAATACAATACAATACAATACATACAATACAATACAATACAATACAATACAATACAATACAATACGATACGATACAATACAATACAATACAATACAATACAATACAATACAATACAATACAATACAATATAATAATGTATGTAATAGATGGCATTGATAGATGTTGGGATGTATGATAATTTATTACTTGATTGAATTTCATTATTACCGCACAATTCTCGAATCACAAGTTATCATGAAAACGAAACCAAATTATATTTTTTTTTACCGAGTTTGACTAAACTTTTATTTTTTGTTAGTTATTATTTGTCATACGTGTGCTACACATGCCGAAAAGTTTCTTTCCGTTCAATGTCAAAAATACCAACGATCCCTGAAGAGAGTTAGTCATATTGAATATAATACTCAATATTTCGTTATCCACAAAAATTTCAACCACAGCAAGACTCCAAATACAGCCTGCAATTACGAATATCTTCGCACATACAGCAAAATATTTCCTCCAGCCATTTTGTCCCGTTTTTAGTGTACTTGCTCTTAGGTAATGCACAGCAATGAAAACACATATTGCATTGAACACGACGATAGCTAAAACAGGGGTGATAAAAAATACAATGAGAGCATTGCGTCTACGAATCCAACATACCCCATCCTCACCGTAGCCTATGCGAAAATTTGTCATCTTTGTCAGGTCTAGCAAAATACACAGTGACACAATGAGTGCAGGCATCAACCAACCAAAAAGGCAATAAGAAACAAGCCATTGGTATTCTGTTTAACAAACAGCGTTTGTTTATCGATCGAAACGTTCGACACAAATCAAAACTGACAAAGCCATCCAGAAGAAATTTGCCAACCACGAGTAGTGTAACAAAACTGCCAAAGGGAAACACAATCCAGCAATTTCGTTCAGCCCCATACTTGATAAAAATATCATCTGTGCACAAAACATTGAAGTCACCATATTCAGCATTAACTTGCCTGGAAATGTTAGCTTGGCTCGTCCTCTAATGTTTATAACAACTTGAATCAGGAGACAGAGAGCGGACAACGAGGAACATGAAATCGTTATCCATACGATATAGTTGCCATGGGAAACACGTGAAAGAAAGCAAACTAATGCTAATGATCCATTCGCGAATATTTCAAACATTTGACTATGCACCATATCACCATTTACTTCGAAAATAAGCGTACCTTCAACATTCCGAAATTCAGATTTATTCAAAAAAAGCAAAGAAGATGTCGGACATTTGTTCCGAAATTTTGTCATTACGTCATCTCTTGATCTATTGTGAATGACAGTGCTATTGTTGTGCTCGATATCACCTGTTGAAGTTGCCAAACCGTTACTCAACCTTGAACAAGTTTGTAAAGTTGGATCAAAAATTTCACCCACTTCACAAAGGAAATTATAAGAGATATCCATGTTCGGCCCAGTTGAACTTGTCGAGGTAACTGAAAGCGATATATAGCCATTTTGTTTTATGTCAAACAGGAAACTTAATGGAAAAGGAACTCTACTACCTTTCACAAACACATCTAAGTCTGCACCACAGGACAAAAGGTTCAGATTTTCATTGTTGCATATCGCACAATGCTTATTTTTGTATAATGCAAGCATTGCTCCGGTCACGATATTATTTCTTGTGTGGATTGAGAACTCGGATTGACACTTTTGCTCCATTATTTGAAATTCTGACTCGCTATCGTATAGAGATGATTGACATGAATCGGTGATTCCATGGAAACAGGGACGTAGGAACGCCTCATTGGTATTTTCCATTGAAATTATCAAGTCCTCTCGTAATATTTGTGATACGTTCAGAATTATCATCATAGGGTTGAGGCTGTTGGTCCATCGCTCTACATAGCTGACTTTAATAAAAGGCCACTTCACTGAAACGTTCCACATTACCACCTCTGTATGCCCGATGCCGTTGCATTCTGCGCAATAGATGTTAGCGAAGACGTCTCTTCCTGCTGGCCAGGTCACTGGGATACTTCTTAAGGACACATCTACAAAGGAAAGGAACACTATGTAAGGTCAGGCGTTGAGAGAAAGAAGCTTAAAATGAAGTCGCCAAAACAAAATCCTTGATCAATATCCTATGTTTGCTTCGATCGCGTGTTTCTATCCAAATTCGATTTCCTTATCTCTTCATCCTCCAAACTTAAAGTATAATCACTGGATCAATTGCAATATTTTTTATAACCCGAGTCTTTCTGACAGAACACTAAAACTTAAACTTGAAAACAAAAACCGTCTGGAAAAGCTTCGACTCTACACTTTCAGCAAAACGTTTGCGAAAACAGATTGCTGTCTACATTCCTTCAATATTTTGGTGTAATCACCAAATTTCTTAACGAATTACCTAACTTTACCAATATTTCTAATCCATAATGGCCGCACTCTTCATGGGGACAAATGATATTTTCGACTTTTTCTAAGCCCCGACGGGTACAACTTGTCAGTAGAAGTTGTAGACCACAATATTACTGTAAAACTTTGATAATCATAATATATCTTTCCGAGGGGCATTCTATCTAAACGAAATTTAAGCTTATGATTCTGGGGTTACTACTGATACATTGGTGACAGAGAAAAAAAATCACTTGCTTCAACCTACAGTAAATGCGACTACGAGGATTTTTGTTAATTATTTTACTTTTGCACTGTAACCCACCTTAATAAAAGAATAAGTACAAGAAATTGGTGTCATAAAATTCATAAAACAATCATACTTGATGTCATTATACAAAGTATATTGTAGCATACGTTCACACTTCAAGAGAAACAATACATTCTTAAATACCCTTAAAATCATAGATAGCTATTATCGGTAATTTGAACGCAAAAGTGCATATAACCAAAATAAATTAATTGAGACTAATATTGATCGTGCTAGGGCATGTCGTAGTTAATAACGCAGACTGATTGATTGCTTGGCTAAATGAAATACATTTGGCTGATCATTGTTTAGTGTGAAGTGGTACAGTAAATAACAAGTACAACGCACCAAGTGTTGTGACATTCTCACAGCTTTCACGAACCAGGTCATCTTTCCATGACGTTGGACATTTTCGAATCATCCAAAAACCTTTGCTTGACAGATCTGTGACACTGGTACACATATGTACCTTCTCGTCGTTACGTTCTTCAGTGTAACCATCGTCATTGTATGGACTGGAATCAGTTCCATTCTGACAGACCTCTTTGTAGTCATAGCAACAGTCTCCATAGTAAAGGCACTTTGGGTCGCAGTTACAGCTCCACATATATTTTGTATCCTCTGGCAGATCATTAAGTTTGGCACCGAATTGCACAGTGGCTTGTATGGTGACGTGTTCAAACACGAATCAAGTCGATGGATGGTGTTCTCTTCAACACATGCGTCACCCATCACTTCAGAAAGTACACTGCCTACGAATAACAACAACTTCAGTTCGCCAACCATGTCTGAATTTTGACGTTTTGTTCTGTAAAAAGAAGTTACTTGAATTATAATGAGACATGTGAGAATTGTCCATCGAGTGTTGATAATCCACGAGTAGAAAGTCAGGATGTGTTACTGCTATAATAATATCACCTTTACGCCGATAAATGTGAAACCTTGTCTTGATTCTAATAAAGCAAGATAGTGTTGTTGCATATACTTTTCAATCAGTTCAAGTAGTTGCAGACCATTATGAATCAAATGAGTGTGTTGCCGAATCCTGCACATATAATATTTTGTTATCAGGGGTGAACTGTCCATTACATAATTGTTGTGAAGTAGTTAAAATGAGCATTGTTCACATTCTAAAATTTCACAAACATTAAGCTTATTGCACTAGGTCTGGACAAAGTACCAGCCCTAAGTCCGAATAAACCGATGGTCAAGCCCCTAGGATTTCGTTGCAAGCTACAGTATATTTCCTTGTCTGTAGGTATGTACCTGAAGACTGTCAGTAATTATTGTTGATCTTGCTTACACTCACGCTACCCGAGGTGACTAGACGTTTCTGAGTAGTGTAAACTAGTCAATGCAGAGCAGAGTCAATAGATGTTCACCCTTACATCTTAAGTAACAACGTCCACGTTACATCGGATACTGTGCACAGCACTTGAAAGCTTTTGTATCGCCTTTGAGCCTATATGAAGCTAACTTGAAACCAAACATGGTTAACCCTAACAGTACGGTTATTTCAACCGTTGTAGATCTTCATCGGCCAAAAGCACCCATCATAATCGTGCCAGTCAGTATGTGTGTGTCATTCTACTTGTCTTTTCTGTGCATAATGTATTTAATGTAGCTCAAATTTTGAACCAATTATCACTTTCAGACATCAAAGAATTTTTACACTTAGACAAACATACGCCTTTTGTGCTGAGACAGTTTTCAGTAGGAACTTACAAACTTGGTTTCTGGGCTTGAACATCAGGAGGAAGCAAGCTGTAATATGCTTTTTATTGAAGGGAATGGTATCGAAATTTAGTACTATTGAGTTTTGCTATGGCGGAATCAATATTGGTGTTTGGACTTGAATATCAACTTTTGCAATGACTAGAAATGAGGCGGCCATACAGGATAATGAATGAAGATGGTAAAAACAAATGTATACTTTTTAAAACATGAATCTATCTCTCTCTCACTTTCTCTCTCAACGAGTAGACATCTCCTTTCTACGTTCTCAACACAAAGTAAAGATGGAACACTAAAAGCTAGACTCTAAATTGACTATGGATCAACCGGCTTTCAAGAGAATATGAGTTGTAAGTGAAGGGATTTTGCAATTGCGAACAGCTTTTATTGTAAGACTAACAATATTGTGTCGCAAGTACAAATACAACTATGAGAAAGCTATCATTGTAGTTCGCACCTTGAATGTGAGAGACTTCAACTTTTCGCACAATCTTTCCCAATGAAATTTGCAACCATGCTTTTGCTAAGTCAAGTGTCGCAGGGTAAATTTGTGTACTAGAGAAACAATTGCCTAACATTTGCCGTTATTTGTGAGTCTGAACCTGTGACCCCGAGGCGCATTCAAGATTAATTTCCTTGATTTTGATATATTTATCAAGTTTGCTGAAGTGATGAATATTCACAACTATATTCATAGCATGGTACAAGTTGAAAATTGCCAGCAAAATTCTGATAAATCACAATCGTATAAAATAACATAGCATTGCTACTTTAACGCGGTTAAGAATGAGTTAGTGGTGGAAGTTGATCAATTTATGTCTTTAAATCGCAAGAAAGTTTTGCATTTTCCGGTTTTGTATTTACGTTTGTTCGATAATATTGACTAGGGCAAATAACCCAAGAATATTGTGTATCACTGTATCAAAAAGTGGTCGCTGTCAGCAATTCGATTGCTCGTTATGTCTTGTTGGAAAAAATAACATGTATAAACGAGCACCTTATTGATTAAATTATCAAATCAGCATCAGTCAAATTTTGACAACCTTACTCTCTTGTGTTCTTGGCATATTTTGTTGCAAGAAGAGGCATGTCATCTACGGATCGGTGACGAATTACATCCTACTTTACGTTAACACAACCAGCGATTTCGCCAGCTATACAACGAGCCACATATCGAATTGAAATTGAATTTAGCAAGCCACTTTTTATCTTCATAGCGACAGTGTTTTTTGTTTGAGTCAACGGCAGACGCATTAATACATACGTGAGGGCATGTTGCCTTACGACTTATCTTAGTATCAGCAACCTGGTAGAGGAATGGCTAATTGTTACGACATTAGACGCAGAATGAACGTCGTAGAGATATATGGGATAATATCAGACAGTACACTCCTGAATAAAGCTAGTTTGCCAGCTTCATTTATCGCCTTATTTACTGCTTTTGAATTTCAATAACGTCCCATTTGTTTCCTAAATCTGTGAGTATATGTTGTGAATTGATGGTCTCTTAGGGCAATACTGAAGGATTCAAGTATCCAGGCAATGGTTGCTAAGGAAAATTTGTAAAATCCACGAAAATATGAGTTTTTGTGTACTTATTGGTCCGAAGACGCAAAACAATGGCACCAAAACCAAGCAGACGCATGGTTACCGGTCATAGAACGCGTCACGTTATAGATGTGCAGATTAGCACAGCATGGTTTTGAAAAGATTCAGCTACTCCGAATTTGCTCAAAATCCCCTGGAATTTTACGTAGTGATACTTGACATACTCTTTCAAAGTGCCTGGCATGGATTTGGTCAGCCGTGAAACAAACACTATGTTTTGAAATGGCAAATGTGTACTTTATAACTTCGTACAATTTTGAAACTGAATTCTATTCTTGCCATATCTCACAAATTAATGAGAATTTTTTAAACACATGCTGAGCCTTACAATGCTGTCGTACTTAATTTCAACATATGGAAAATTAGCCCACTGTAAAGCTTTTAAACATTTACACAACAGCAGAAGGCGATAGTGTCTAGAAAACTATGTAAACGGTACTGATTTTCACGTGCTGTAGCGCGCATTGGGAACGCTGCCAGCCTTGGCAATCGCTCGCGCGTTGGATCCCTAGGTAACGCCTTAAAAGAGTATGAAATAAGACTACAAATAATTTAAGCATAGGTGAAAAAAGTCATATAAAGTGAAACCTCCCCATTGGTGTGGTAGTGTTAAATGGGGGCCATGTCACGCTGCATAGTAGGCACACAAAGTCTGTGAAAGCAGAGTTGAGTTTCTGGAAAGAGATGGAAATTTAGTTCACCAACAATTATCTCCAAATAATCTCTTTTTGATGTGTTCGTTGCTCCGCTATATTTATCTAATGCTATGTGTCTTCATAATGGGTGGCATATTACTCGGAGAGATATTCAGACTCTCCGTTTTTTGCACTTCGTTTTGTTGTTTACCGCTTGTTGGTGGCTCATTTAAAGCTCTTTGGAGTAAGAAAGACTTTCAGCGTTCCAAAATCGAAAAGTTCATTTTTCCCATAGAGTTAACACAGGGAAGGCCGCCGTTTTTAATTTCAGATAACGGTAATGTCAGGTAATTTGTTTCTCTGGTACCAACCTTTAAACGGTGACCCCTTATTATTCATGTTTCGAAAGTTGGTAATATGCATGGTTGAGCAAAAGTTTAAGTCCTTCATTTTCGAGGTAAGTGATTCCTTTACAGACTTTGGCAGAGCAGTTTTATGCACAGTTTAGGGTGGGGGTCGTTAATTGCAATCTACAGAACACCATGATCGTCCCTGGCAACGCTTTCGTGGATATAAATACCATTTTAAACGCTGATAATAGCATGAACAGCTTTAGGAATCTCACATAATTCATTAAAAGCACAATTGCAAAAGATTTTACGCAGATGAGAAAATATTATGCACACGTCAGAAATCACTGAATTGTAACGGTATTTTTGTCGTAGCAAGCAAGAAGGATAAGAATTTTCAATATATTGTCTCTTCTCCTTAGTAGAGATGAAAATTATGTATGTCAATTCTTACCTTAATGTAGAGTTTGCAGTAACACGTTCGATTTTTCAGACAAAGCTGCTTCGCTTACTCTATATCGGGACACCGGTTGATATCTTATACAGTGCTTCCTCTGCTGAAAATGATATGCCTGTCTGCAAATGAATTTATTTATGTACTAGGGAAGCCACTTGTCTTTTGTCAACAAACTCATTATGTAGATTTATTCGAGGTCATTTATAAATTGATGATGGCCAAAGTACTCTGGTCGAGTTAATCCTCGGTAATATTAAATTGATCGGGTTCCGTTTCAACGACATTGTGTGCCCTACCTTGAATAGATTTAGGATTAAAAAGAAATTAGTCGGATAATTTTAAATTTCGAATCCGAGGGCGTGGTTTCTTAAAAGTTATTCCATAGCATCCATTGCATACTGTTTAAGCCTTTGAGTTTGTTTCAAAAATGAATACAATTATACTTTACTACCAATTACAAAGAAAAATATGCCTTTCATATCTCATTCAAAAATTTCTCAGAATAATATTGAAGCAGTAAAAACATATTGTACTCGTATAGTAAAAGAAAAGGTTTCATATACTTCGGAGGCCCTTGTTTTTGTGTTTTATCATTAGTTCCAACAAATCAGCGTTGATGACACATTTTCCTACGATATGTTTATCAGTAATGTTATTTTGTAATTGTTGAGAGAGCGTTGTTGATATGCGTGGGACAGAGAGAGACCACCGGAGCAATATTCGATGACACCCATAGCCATTAAAATGTACGCTATTGTACATTATACTGGCGCCAACATTGAAGAGTGACGCCAAAACATAATTTTCAACATAATCTTCAATTTCGTACACGTGCCACCAACATCAAGTCATAAACTTTCGATAATGTATTTCGGCCAACATGCCCATAATTTATCATTTGAATGTTGAAAATCAGTGATCAAGATAGCATGTCATTGAAAGTATCTTTTAACATGTAAGAACCGTGTAAACACTTTAGTTTGTCTGGGAAGGAAAATATGAATAGGTAATTGATTCTGATGCTTTTATTGTTGATTAAAACTGCCCTGTGGAATAAAGCGCTCTATTTTTTCCATGTTCACGAGACATGTATGATTTCTGTGAGGGAAATGCCTTTATAAATGTACTGGACATGTCAGTTTCATATTTCGACGATGGTATTTCAAAAATTTGAGATTTTGAACTGGTAAATTGCGACAGCCAACTACAGAGTGTTTTGTAACGGTTGTGCTTGTTGTAGCGTCATAGAATAGGAGCACCATTGTGTCCTTAACACCTTGGCGACATGGTGTAGTTTTCCTTGATTGTCTTTGAGAAGCATGGTAGTGTTTGATCGGCCGACAATTCTCACGTGATTATTTCATGCCTGAATATCTCCTTAGTGCCAGATGATTTCTGCAAGCACGTTTTTGTCAATGATCAGATATTTCGTGTTTCGTAACCTTTAGGATGTGGTTGTGGAAATTGCACAGCCAAGCACAATAGTTTGGTCAATAATTTTAACCTAAGAGTAGAATGCCCCTCGGGGACAAACAGTGGGACTGTCAAAGTTCTACAATTCTTTTCTGATCTACCACTTATGGAGACTCATTTTAAAGCTCTAGGAGAGAGAAACTTTTACCGGCTTATTTTTTCGAAAATCCAATTTTTCTTTTCAATATAGAGCTAACACAGGAATGGCTGCAATGCTGAATTTCATATCGCAAAATGTTGGGTAATTTGTTTCGCTAGTTTCAAACTTCACAGGGACTCTCGATTTTTTGTTGATTCTGTAAGAGAATGGTTGGCACTTTTAGTCAGGAAAGTTTGAGGAAAAGCTTAAGTCTTTTACTTTCGAGACGCTTACTACCTTAAGGAAAGTGTGTTCTTTATTTATAGCGTACGCATGGTGTTAAATTCTCTGTTTTAATTCACCTTTAACAACATTTCAATTGAAAAAAAAAGAAATTAAATCAAGTTTAAATAAGACAATATATGCGATTTGATCAATTTTAAGTTTTCATTTTTCATTATCTTGAAAGATTATGTGAAAGCCATACTGAGAAAAATTTCAGAAAAATCTTATATGTTTCACTGTTGATTTCACTTGTTGATTGTAGGGTTAATGTAACATGAGCACTGTGGTCTCGAGGTTTACACGCAGGGGACATGAAGGCGTCAAGTTTTGTATTGCACAGGTTTGAGAAAAATAGGATGTTTTAATCAGCCTACAACATTACTCGCACGATTTAATTCACCGATAACGATGGCTGCCATCATATTTTTTTTTGAACAATGAAATCTAGCGTTTTTTCAGAATCTTAAGGGTGTTTTGCTCAATATATTTTGACCGCTGAAGCAAAATGATTTCTTTATAGACTTATGCTAAGGTGTCCCACTCTTTGGTTTACCTTCGACAATGTCACCATATGAGTAAAAAAAAATCAATAACATTTACACTTCGTCAATCATTAAAAGCTACTATTGAAATGTCAAGATTAGGCTAGCGAATAAAACGCTTAGTCATCGTCCTTCCCTTCCATGTTCAATCGTACAAAAAATATCGACAGAGTTATAGTCACGCATTTTTCTTGGGTGTCATCAATCTGTTCTGATTGGTCGTTGGCCATTCACTCGAAAACCCTCTGTCCAATACGTACCATAAAATGGTACTGACATGCATTAGTACGATATCGCTTTGTTCACCTGGATGCCATTTTCTAAACAATGCTGCTATTTTATTATTCAAACTTGAAACTATAAAGAATTTAGAGCTCGGGAACAATTAACAAAGTTGAGGGTTATTCTTTTTAAAACATATACTTAACCTACAAAGAAATGCTGTTGCAGATAAGCATATTTTTGGAGAAATGCTTGCTGCTGATATTTATTTCTTCAGTTGGATGTAAAAGTATAAGATTATAAGATCATGAATATTAATAGAAGTATTAAGGCTAGTGGGTTTCCCAAAATATGCCTATATACCTATTACTGCTTTTTAATAGTTTAAGTTGGATATATAAGTAGGATATCCAGGCTGGTGCTGGAATTAACCGGACGAAAAATATACACTTGTGATGCTTAAAAAGTTGCCTAAAACAAGCAAAGTACCTGTATGCAGCAGTAGAAAGATAAAATAATCATAATTATAAGGGAACACTTTCGACGTCATCAGGACACTTTTGAAGTCATGTGTATTTCTCAACTCAATACTAATTGTTAAAAAATGGGTTGTACCGTAATCATTTTAGCAAGGGATACTTAAGAGGTCACTCAGGACACTTTTTGTGTCAACCTATTAGCTTGAATTCATTGCTAGTAGTTCAACAAGTAGTTTTGGGAGTATATAATCATTACATAATCAAAGTACACTTTAGAGGTCATGGGAACGCTTTAAACATAAAACAGTTTCCCTTTGAATATTGTTTGTTGGATAAAGCATTGGAAGGGAACGGTGATCAGATTATCAATGGACGACTTCAAATGTTATCCTCGACACGTTTATGGTAAAAGTGTTTTTAATCGATGAACCAAAAGTACTTGGATGTAGCTGTGGAAATATATACTCATCATAATTATCATTGGACATTCTTGAGGTCACTGTGAATACTATTAAATTCAAATATGTATTTTCAATTCAGTACTGTTTTCGGACAAATTAGCGGAAGTATGCAATAATCAGATCAGAAATGGTCACTTCAGAGGTCACCTGGAACATTTCGGAAGTCACAAAAATGCTTAAATTGATAGTCCAGGGAGAATATTACCATCAGAATAATTTGGGGACATTGAGGATACAGAGGTCATTGAGGATACTTTTGGAGTAAACTGTTTTTTTTTTCAAGTCAGTACTGTTGTTGGAAAAAGCAGTGGAAGAGTAACCATAATTAGATTAGAAAGAGGTGCTTTTAGAGTCAAACATTTTGCTTACATTCAAATCTACTTGTTCTTTATATTTGAATATGACATCGCCAGGCAATGCAATTAAGCGATGTTTTAGAGAGATCACAAGACAAGTTTGGGGACAAACATCGTTAACTTTGAATACTAGTTATTGGACCAAGCAGAGCTAATATGATCAGAATATGAATGAACACTTTACTGGTTATGAGACACTTTTGAAATCAGAATACTTGTTTATATTAAACGACAGTAATTTGATATACATTTAGCAGTGGAGGCATATATTTATTAAATTATCAGGGGAAACTTTATTATGCATCGATACAATAAAATGAAACAGACTTGCCCCAAGTGTAACTATGTCTGGATGAGCGAAGACATGTCAGCGTCAATGAGGCTGAGAAAGGTACGCAGTACGCAGCACGCAACACAATGGCGGTACACTGCGAAGGCTGGCCTGGGTGCCTCGACCGAGTGTAGCCAAGCGCCACCAGCGGCAGACTTTGACGCACGAAACTACACTGGGCCTACAATTTAAGTATGGTGGCGCTGTGAGAAGGTTTAGATCTTTGGATTGAATTACCAAAAATGCAATGATAGTGTTTTCGTAAACCAAAGAATACTACGACAAAACATGATTTAGCATGCGAAATCAATGAACAAAGAACGATGTAAAAGATATATATATAACTTTTCAGAGTTGTCGATGACATTTCCGGTTCAAAGAAATCTGCATCGGACATTCTTCCGACTAATTTAGAATCATCTAAATTACCTGTCGCTTTTTCAAGGTTTTTCGAACAGAAAATAGTACATTTACGTGAAAGATTACAGATTAATGTTCCCTTTACTGTTGAATCGACCACATCTCGGAGTTCACTTTGTATCTTTGATCCTTTGTGTATTGATGATGTAATATCTATTGTTAGTAAAATGCCTGCTAAATCATGTCAGTTAGATCCACTTCCAACACATCTGGTTAAGGCATGCAAGGATGAATTAGCCCCGGTTTAACATCGTATTGTAAATTCTCCATTTTCCTCTGGTGTTTTTCCTAATATCTGCAAAACAGCTATAGTTCGCCCACTCATTAAAAGAATTGGTCTTGATTGCAATGTAATGAAGAATTATCGTCCTGTATCCAACTGCAGTTTCCTAGACAAGTTTTTGGAGAAATGTGCATTTTTGCGTCTAAATCAATATTTATCTGACAACTCTTTGTACGGTCGTTTTCAGTCTGCTTATCGAGAGGGGCATGGCACCGAAACCGCTCTTGTACGTATGCTCAATGATGTAATGCTATCTCTTGATAAACACCACAATGTTATTTTAGTTTTGTTGGATTTGTCAGCCGCTTTTGACACTATTGATCATGACATCCTTTTAGGCAGGTTGCGTTCTAGGTTTGGTATACAAGGGACTGTTTTAAATTGGTTTGAATCATTTATAAAAGGTAGAACGCAACAAGTGTCTGTAAAATCTCTAGTGTCGGATAAATGTATTTTGAAGTATGGGGTTCCACAGGATCAGTACTTGGTCCGTGTTGTTTGCTTTGTACATGACTCCGATTGAAGACATCATCACACGTCATGGCCTAAATACTGTAATATATGCAGACGATTCAGGGTTGTATATTGCGTGCGACATCCTAGCCAGCTCTGTCGTTGTTGCACGTGTAGAGGCTTGTGTGGATGAAATTCGTAATTGGATGATGGCTAACAAGTTAGCTCTGAATGATGGAAAAACCGAGGTGGTTTGGTTTAGACCTCGTACTACTAGTAGTACAGCTAGATTACAGTCAACTTCCATGAATGTACGTGTAGGTGAGGCCATGATTACACCATCAACTACTGTGCGTGATCTTGGTGTGATGCTAGACTCTTTCGGACTCATGGATGAACATATTCGTCATGTTTGTAAAGTCGCATCTAATTCACTTTGGAGGATAAGTAAGATTCGCAAATTATTAGACCAGTCTCTTACTGAAAAGTTGGTACATGCATTTGTTTCATCAAAGTTAGATTACTGTAATAGCTTATTTTATGGTGTACCTGCATACAAATTAAGCAAACTTCAACACATCCAGAATTCTGCTGCTCGGTTGGTAACCAGGCGGAAGTTCAGCAGTCATATTACACCCATACTTAAGGAATTACACTGGCTTCCGATTGAACACCGTGTACGTTTTAAAATCTTGTGTCTTATTTTTAAAGTAATTCATTGTAAATCAGCGCCATCATACCTAGCAGAACTTTTAAGTATTGAATGTCCAGTTCGTAATACAAGAAACAGTGCAGGTGTTAGACTCTGTCCGTTTTCAATCAAAGATCATGGAAAGCAACCTTCAAAAATATATGGTGACAGGGCTTTTAGCGTTTACGCACCTAAACTTTGGAATAGTCTGCCAATTGAGCTCCGGATCGTCAAGGAATTTGTTTTATTTAAGAAATTTTGAAAACTTTTATTTTTCGCGACTGCTACTGCTATACTAGACTGTGTGATTTTTAAAGTGTATGGTTTTAGTCTTTTATACCAGTTCACATTTTTTTCTTATGATCTTAAATTTAATTTTTTTATTTAATTTCTTTCTGAATCGTTTTAATCTGATTGTTACACTTTCATTTTACTATTTTAATTTATATTTTTAATTTTTACTGTACTGTACAGACCGCTGAGACAGTTTTGTGTAGTGGTCTTTAAACAATAAATTATTATTATTATTATTATTATTATTATATATATATATATATATATATATATATATATATATATATATATATATATATATATATATACATATATACATATACATATACATACTATATATATCGACAAAATATATATATATATATATATATATATATATATATATATATATATATATATATATATATATATATATATATATATATATATATATATATATATATATATATATATATCACTCATCAGGAGACAAGACTTCAGTCTAGTCTCCTGATGAGTGAGTCTCGCGACCCACGAAACAACGTTATAGAAATGAAATTGTAAAATCAATTCTCCAGCAACCCATATATCTCACTCTGCTATTGTATTGAGCACTTTGTATCGGACAAGTCGAACCGCATACTTCGTATATATATATATATATATATATATATATATATATATATATATATATATATATATATATATATATATATATATATATATATATATATATATATATATATATATATATATATATATATATATATATATATATATATATATATATATATATATATATATATATATATATTATATATATATATATATACACTAAGATTTTACGATAAATCATGGACCTACGAAACAACGCAAGGCGGAAATTACAACTTTGTTGTACCCAGTGACCGGTCGTAGTTGCGTATTAAGTCTGTTTAGGATGTGTAAATACCTATTTCAATTAATTCATGTAATCGTGACGTAAAAGTCTAACTGTACATTTTACCTCGTGTTTGATTTTGTTCACCATTTGGACCTAGTTCGGGCAGGGTTGAACTCTCGCGTGATGTCAAAGGTCCCCATGGGTCTGGGTTCAAGGGAGTCCGATTTGAATGCAATCCTAACAGCGTTGTCATTCCCATATCTGTTGCCTCATCATATAGAACGCCGCAAGCAGAAACACCCCTAACGCTAAAAGTTTTCAATTTTGAGTTATTGATATTTTCAGAAAGTACTGAAGCTGCTCTTTCCAAAAATGTAAGTGGTTAGCCCATTTCATACTCCTATACCCTATAAATCAAGGGTTAAACGACCCTTGACCTATGCAAATTTATGCAAATTTATATCTTACTATTTTCATCCACTGTGATCCTTTGCATATCTTTCACATGACATTATGAAATAATTGTCATCTTGGGGATGACCAATTCTGCTCGAGAGTGAAACTTGTCACAGTCGGCATTGAGTATGGACGCTTACTGTTTGATCAAACCATTGTTCTTTGTGGGGGTGGGAAGGAAGAGGAAACAGACCTAATATTAAGTAAAAGTCACCTATTTTGAGCCGCCATGGCATCTTTATTCTTTTGTTGACATGTAAAAACATTTTATTTACAGTGCAGCAGGTTTGTTCAATTATAGATATGACCAATTGCCATGGAGATTGTTGCTAGGTAACATAGAGATTGACTATAATACAGTGTAAAAGTCATGAATGACTATATTAAAATCGTTCCTCTTCATATAATTATATTACAAAATGAAATCATTTTTTCTTATTATACACAGATACATTTTCACACTGGAAAATCAGTAGATATACAATGAATTGCGATAAAGTGAATAGCAATGAAACCTTAATTATCAAAAACATATCACATTGGTGAAGCATTGTCAGAGAGACTAGCATGCATAATACTCTTGAAATCTACTCAGTATTCATTGACAAACAATCCATTACCTCATGTTTGCTTACATTTGTTAAAATCTCCTTGAATACTTCTCGATGGAGTGTAAACAATTTAGTTTCATTTAAGTTCAGTTCATTAAGTTCATTTCTAAGGACATAAGACTTATACAATGGCTAATTATGCTAATTACACCTAATGCAGTACTTGGTCCAGGATGAGATACTTTTACTACACCATAAATTTGCTATCAATATTCAGAATACAATAATTCATCTACATACAATTATAGTTGTTACTCCCTCATTTTGTGTAGCAGTATACTTCCTCAAATTAAACTTACTATAAACCAGAAATTGCTCATTATGTATCAGTATTCACTGCACATTCAATATTTTTCAATATATACAATGTCAAAGCACAGTACAGCACTGCAATGACAGCTTTTCAACTGTTACTATTGAGTATGATACAATAGATTGATATAATTTAGCCATATAAGCAAAGGATAGCTAGACAGATTGATAGATGTAAAGATAGATAAATAGATGAGACAGATAAATGTTTTACAAACTGCTATTTTTCAAAGTGTTACCGCAGCACTGTTTATTCACTATGTGCAGCAGTGTTGCAGAAGTATGTGGCTCCCGAACATAACATATACTCTGGTCTGGAGATCCAGATATCTATCTCTGGACAGACCACCAGCTGGTAGTACTGGGGTAAAGTATCATCACTTGGTGGCCATGTAACCCCCTTTTCACTAAATAAACACGTTCCTCAACTCCAGTTACTGATTTGTTTACATACACAGCCCCTGGGTCATCTTTCGTGAATCTAAAGTGAGGATAGCCACTGATTCCCCTGATATTTCTGAGATACTTCTTAAAAAACTCATCCCATTCCCTCCACTGGAAATTTGACTCACTCTCAACATCACCTGATGCATCTGAAGACATGTATGGCCTTGAAGAGTTGACCTTTGAACTTTTAATGACAACATTACAGTACATAGTTGTGCCATAGTGTCAACGTCACTCCTCCTGTACAACTGACGGATCTTACCAAATGCTGAGTAACATTTAGTATGGCCAGCTTCCATAAAGTGATATGTGATCTCTTTATGCTTACCTGTGCTATAAGGATGTATAAAAATAACGCAATAAACTTTTGTTTTTATTTTGACCAGAACAGTTATCTGCATGGATAGCAGCACATTTCTCACCAAGGCTAAAATTTCTAAGAAAATCATCCAACACCCTAATTACATTATTTGGCCAATTACACTTTCTTGTCTTGCTTTATGGTTTGCGATTCGTGAAATAAATAATTCAGGATCTGTAATTTACATGCCTCATTGTGAATACCAAAACAATTAACTTTCATTGGATTGAGAAAATAAAGTGGTCCTACTTGACGTGATTGATGGGGTTAAAGAAAACTCTGAGCAAAATCAAACGCATAGTGTACTTTAGATATATATTATTACAACAGAAATTATATTGACCTGCCTTAATATATTCTTTGACAGGCTCATACTCTGCTGTTGCAATTATTATCAATTCGTTACAGAATTCACTTTCAGACGGTGCACTTGAAATGTGATTACTGAATTCTGTTTATCAGATTTACTTGTTGCATACTGAAAAGATTGTCTGAAAGTGTCACTTTTTGGACAAAATCAGTCCTTGGTTCCATCGGTTTGATATGTTGGACACAGCTAATCCAAATATTACAGAAAGTTGTCTCACCAACAGCCATATGTTGAGGGTCACTTTGTTGACAACTTTCCATATACTTGTCATATACCTTAGCTTTGGTGTCACTTGAAGGTAGCTAGATGGGAGGATGATCATCTCTACCTGTTAAAGCAGCTGGCATTGGTAACCCTTTCTCATCCGGTACATTATAAGGAATTGTACAACATCTTCAGTAACCTGGAGATCAAAGAGGGTACAGGAAATGTTACTGAAAGGAACACATCATGCCATGTAAAACTTCAACAAATTTAAATTCCAGAACTACAAAATGTAATGTATGACAATAAAAAGTCACTCTTGGATTGATATAACCTCTAAGATATATCAAAAATCTGTTTGTGTATCATTATTTCACAAATGTAAAAAGTAAGCAGTTTGTCACTAACAAATAATTACAGAGAAAGACGAATGCTGATACTAGCATTATTTCAATTAAAATTATTCTTTCACAGAAATAGGTGAACTGAGGTTTCATTGGTTGTTAATGGCAGATGAAAATTCAAACCTGTACTTGGCCAGAGTAATTTAACTCAGTGTTGTGCATCCAAGTATGCATAGTGTTTTAGAAGATTATCATGAAATTCACTCTACTCATTAATTTTCCTCAATAAAGAGAAGTCTTTGAATGTAGCAAAACACAAAATGCCCTTCATAATACATAGCTGGTAAAATACAATAGACACTGATGTTTTATGTGTAATGCAATGAAATCACACATTTTTCAATGTACCAAAGTGTAGAATGAGTGGATATTTTAAAAACAAACTACTGAAAAAAGTTATTTCTTCACCCTACCCACTCAACTTTCAATATTTCAAGAGGAGCAGCTTGCATTGGTAACCCTTTCTCATCCGGTACCTTATAAGGAATTGTACAACAAAAACAGACTACTGACAAAAGTTAATTTTTCACCATACCCACTCAACTTTCAATATTTCCAGTGGTATTTAAATCCAGGTTTGAATTGCTAAATCAACTGAAAGTCCTCGATGTTCAAATTTGTCTTGAAGAAGTCTAAGCAATTTACAACCATAGAAACTTATAGCAGAAAATATCTATCAGTGAAAAATAAGTGACAGGTTCCAAGAAAGTATTGTACACAATCTTGACCTCAAATGTGTATGTATTGACTGGTTTTCTCCCTTTCAAACCAAGTTGTCTTGGTATCACACCATTCTCCCTACAGTGCCTTTTCAAGTTTAAAAGGCAGTGTCCCCTGAGGAAAAAGACGTTTAGCTGATGAAATTTATAGTCTCAACATGTATACATAATGTGTTTCAAGATATTGGAAGCCATAATTGAGATCATGGAGAACACAGAACCACATTTGATTGAAGACTAGCAATATCTTTATTTATTTTCAAGTGTCATCGAACTTGGACACAAACACCTAATTAACACTTATGAAATAAGTTTAAGATTATCGGTTTAGTTTCGTGACAAACAGAGTATTTCTGGTTTGTCTGAAGTCCGATTATTATAAAGGTCATGTTAGTTTAAAAAACGAGGGCTTGCGCCATGACGTCACAACATGAATTCGTGTACATTCACAGCAAAGGTACTTTTGGTTTGATCGTAGCCTCGACTGAAACTTTACCTGTTTTACATAGGTGGTTTAAATAACAATGCTTTTACTGTCGAAGAGTAACTGACTCCTTTATAGAAAAATTGGGCATGTTTAATAAAATTCCGTCAGACGAAATTGGACTTGAATTTTGAAATGACTTACCGACATAATGACAGTATCGCCACACCCCACAAACTTTAACGCTATCGAACTTGTAGATAAAATGTTGAAACTTCCGCTTACTACCTCGAACTGTGTCCCGGAGAATGTATTCTATATTAGAATGCCCCGTTGATCTTTGGTAAACTGCCATGTTTAGTCGATGGTGAGAGACGAGGTCTAGTTTTAGTTTCCCAAAACATGCGTCTTTACAGCCACAACTTTTCTCAAACGTCGCCCGGCCGGTAGCTCGGTTAAGATCGACATTTTGCCTAGTATTTTGCAATCCATCGACACCGGTTACCAGTTCATGGTCGTTAAAAAGGCTGGCTAGTTGACTTGTTTCAGAAATATCGACAATCCCATCATCATCGTCATCTTCAGACGTAACATCTGGTGGTGGTGTCAATGTCGACACACTTTACAGCTGAGAGTTGGCAATATTGCCGTTATCGGCGTTCTCTGATTCCGGGCAGTAGACAGATGAAATTTCATCGTGCCTGTCTGGAGTAGCTGTACTAGCTCGCCATGAAGGTCAGGATCAATTGGAATTTCAGACATACTAAAGAAGGTTTACTAAAAGCAAGCTGTTTCAGCTGCAGACAAAATAAACAACACGTCTTCGGGCAGCGCGAAGGTGACAGACTGACCCCCGGAAATGGCCCGGGCGGTGAACTTAAATCACGCTAAGGTCACATAGGAAAACTAAAAGGTCACATCGGAACGGCGCCAAATTTAAAAATTTGGAAAATCCGTTTTTTCTCAGCAACTAAAATAGATACTATTGGAACACACAACATGTGACAATAACTTACTTTATTTCTATCAGAAAATTTTGTCAAAATTACTCTGAAATTTGTTGTTTCAGCATCGTTTTCATAGGGTACTAAATTTTACACTGCGTTATCAGTGTAATCAGACACGTAAACTTTAGATACATTTTACTCAAAATGTTACAAATTTGCATTAGGGGTGTTTCTGCTTGCGGCGGCCCATATAATGAACAATAGAGGTAAGGCGGTTAATGGCCCTGTCATACCTTGACGATTTAGCCAGCGTATGAAAATATACGCAACGTATAAAAATGGGCGAATACGCTGGGCTTACGTCGGATACGTTATGGGTAAATTTTCTACAAGTTAAAGCCCCCGCTCAATTATCAGATTTATCTAATATAAATATTATTTACTTGATGAAATATTCAATCGAAAATAAAAGAATGACAAACTGTTAATAGGCTGTTGACACATTTGCTAATGCAAGAACCTGGAATTGAGAAGGGAGCCTTGAAAGGAGCAAACTGAAGCACGCTGGTATACGTCGTAGTCGTAGTATGCCAACGTAAGGCACATACGTCTCACACGCGCGGGCCATAACTTGTAGTTAGTTTATGCGCTCGTTGAAAGACGTTCAAACACGTTACTTGTAAGTTACTCAGAAGCAAAAATTTGTTGAGATAATTGTCTAGCGTACCCAAAACGTAATATCAACATATGAGTACATATCATTACGGGAAGGATCCATTAACTTAGGAATACACTTCCCTAGAGGATCAATTTCAAAGACCTGCCTTTCCTACAATGGCACTACAATAGCACCAGCTGGATTAGATAAACATAGCAATGGAACATTCACACCTTGAATTGGGGATTTAAAGTCTTCTGTTTGTCACCCGAGTTGGTCAGGCAAGGACTCGGGTTTCAGGTACCATGCAAGTTAATGCAGTCGTCCCCTAATGTTGAATACGTTATGTATACGCCAAAATTGAAATATACATCATTGACTCAGCTGGTCAGCGTTTTAGAGAAATGTTGATACGTCAGCATACACTGGCTAAATCGTTATTTTCCCTGTAAAACAAAAAGGCAGCCATCATGCATATTGAATACATGTCGAGTTGAGGTAATTTGCAGTTTACGAAATGAAAAACTGACGCTATATTTTCTTCTTTACCATGACGGAAAACAAAATTAAAAAGTTCCAAAGTAAAGTTTAGACAAAAGTTAAAACTATTTAAGGATGGTAATGCGAAATTTAAAAAAAGCCGGAAATTTGAGATAATTTTCTGTTCTAACCAACCCATCAAAAAGAGTTCATAACGACCCTTTGTTTTATACTAAATAAGAAGAAAATAGTGTCAATTTTATCGCTCAATGTATAGATAAAGTATTCATATGATTCCCAGATTCGTTTTTGGATGCAACTACCAATGACGTCACAGCTAACAATGCTAAATAGGTGTAACTGAGAACCATTGACAATAAAATTGGATAACATTTTACGAAACACTGTGAGCATAATGATACTTACTGACGCTTCAACCCTGTGCAAGGAAATTGATTTACATTTCTATTACATTATAGATTGACTTTATCTAGATCAAACGTGACCAGAAGTGTTTCGAATGGTTTGTCAGTTTGCTAACACTTCTAACCATTAATGTCGACAAGACAAACTACACGATAATTAAACGCCTCAGAGGAGAATTACTATAGATGGACATCTGTCAATTGATAACACTCGGATAAAGGGCGTGACATGTGCAAGGTATCTTGGAATATTAATTGACTCTATCTCTCTTGGAAATCCCATATTAATAATGTTATAAAAATCATCACTCCTGAAATTGGAATATTACATCGCATTCGTCATTATGTCCCTAGATCCACACTAATTATTTTCTATAATACCTTAATTCTGCCTCATCTTAGCTACTATATAGAGATTGGGGGCAACACCTACTCTTTTCACCTTGAACCTATCCATAGGTTACAAAAGAGAATTGTTCGCCTTATTACCTTCTCCGATTTTTGCGCCCACACTAATCCACTTTTCCATCAATTAAAAATTCTTGACATGAGCAATCTCTGTACATTTTTAACTTGTACATTCGTCTTTGACCTAAACCATAATCGTTATTCCCATGACACAACTAATTTTTTCCGTCCACTTGTGCATTGGATTATTCTACTGGATAAGTCCTTGCTGTAAATGTTTGTATCCCAAAACATAATCTCACACTCACACAAAATCAAATTACGTTCGCTGCTGCAAAACATTGGAACTCACTTCCCTCCCCAATTAAACAGACAACATCAAGACAAAAAATTGAACAGAAGTTGAATGAAAAACCTCCTCCATTCTATGGTTGATTGATTTAGTTTTCCTTCCTTCGTAATTTGTCAGACTTAATTTCTTTTTAATAAGTATTTTCAGTTATAAGTGTTGTTGTACTGTTTCTTTTTTATTTCTTGGTTTCATCCCTTTTCCTAAATTATGATATTCTTTGTTGCTCTGTTTTCCCCACCAACTCCGATTATTTTCTGAAGTTATTTCTTTATTATCCGATTTAGTATCAGAGTATGCACCTTTTTTGTTCTACATGTATAATATTTTTGCATCTCTAAATACCTTCATTATATATAAAATTATTTATTTTCTACATTTTTGGGGGGCCATGAAGGAAGATTAGTTCTGGTGAACTATATTTCAGGTCCCCATCAATTGTACGTACGGTCATATTCATGAAATGTAAAACATTTCTTATGGTGAAATAAAGTATTATTATTACTATATATATATATATATATATATATATATATATATATATATATATATATATATATATATATATATATATATATATATATATATACAAAATACCAGCACAGTATCGACAAAATGATGTCGCTCATTTACACATTTAAAATAATTACCCAGTAACTAATTTTTCTCATGGAGGTATTCTGCGTACTATCCCCATGTTAATAAATTAAAATGATAAAAACAGCTCAATATTACGATTTGTTGAAAGACAATAGAACATGGGGGTAGTACGCAAAACATTAGAAAAATAAGTTACTTGGTAATTATTTTAAATATGTAAATGAGCGATATCATGATGTCGATACTGTGCTGGTATTTCGTGGCACCACGAAATACACCATTTTGTTAGAACCATTTAGGTATTACGTGGCACCACCATTTTGTTAGAGTCCAAACAAAGAAACGTTGCAGCTTGATCACTCGCGTTCAAGATTGTGATGTGAGTGTGGAATATTAATATTATGTGCGCCAATTTGGAATATTATGACAATAGAGTGAAGTTGGTTAAAACTAGTAACGCAAAACATATCCTATGGTGCATACGATTCCATAGAAGCTCGTATCTTCATAACGAACTAAAAAGTGTAAATGTTATTGAAAAAACAAATCTTTAAATGAAAGTTGATTTGATTTTTTTATATTGTGACATTGTCAAAGGTAAACCCACAATTGGAACTCACGAGGATAAAGAAATCACTAAATTAATAAAAAATCACTTTACTTCAGCGGTCAAAATATTGATCCTAGTATTAAACTCTATTTTGTTAGTCCGCATAACTTTCCTTTAGATTCTGACCTGGCGGGATCTTCAAAAGATAATGGCAACAATCATCGATGAAAGGATATATTGGTGGATCAAATCGTGCAAGTAGTACAGGCTGATTAGAGCGCGCCGTGCTTCTCAAAGCTTTTCAATGTAACTTGAAACGTCCTTGTCTCCTACGTGTAATAAAGCTTGAGACGATAGCGCTCGTATTAAATTGACGCTACAACCAACACATACTGTCATCGACAGTGAGAAAATGTAAACTTTTATTGAAACTTTTCTCAACAATTCTCTGGATAAAATTGTACATGTTATTGAATTGTGTAGTATTTTGAATTTTCTGATTTGAAATAATCACAATTATACCCATCCATAATCCTACAACAATGAGTCAAAATGCGTTATTATATGGTCAATTGCTACAAAGACAGGCAAAAAAGAGCACAGAACAGCCAGCAAAGTACCGGTCAACACAATGCTCTTGCATATCGAATAAGCTGGAAAATTTGTACCACATAATCTGTTGACAGTGGAATATTACTGACGAGATGTGGCATTGGAGTCAAGTTGCAGATACGAAGCACAAGAAGCCGTAATTTCTTCAACCTCCAATGCTGGAGGATATATCATAGCGAGATAGTCACTGAATTTGGAATTATTCATTGAAATTTATCTAAATGAAATGTTGAAGTTTCCAGCTACAGAGACTGTGTTCCGTTTGGTTAAATTCTGGATAAATTCTGCCTTGTATAAGTACAGAACTGTCTGCAAGCAAGGGAGCACAGTTAGTACCTATAGGAATTCCCATGCATTGTTTAAGAACGTGTTCTCCATGTTCAACAAATATGTTGTCAATGAGGAAATCAAGCATACTAATAATGTCTTCCTCTGTATAAAAACAAACATTAGAATTAGTAATATTCTTAAAGAGGCACCCCACTTGGTCACATTTTTAAAACATGTTTTTTTTTTAATGCCAACGGTCGATATTTGACGTGGCGACTGCGCGCGGATCGCCAGATATCGATAAAAACATGTCATTTCCCGAGTGTATTTTTCACATCCCAAAGTTTTACGATCGTTTCTGATTATGACCCGAAATCCCCGAAGGGTTGTTGTTGTGCTGATTGACGATGTTCTAGGGAGTCCATAATAAGTTCGACCGACGCAATTAATTTACCTCCCACTGCGAAGACTTTATATACAGCATTATGCCTTTACCTCAGTTAAGTTTTTAAAAACTTCTCCTTAGTTTTGTAGTTTTCATTATTCTCAATCAGTTGTATTATATTTTTAACCAATACCACATAGATATAAGTTTTTACGTGTAAAATATTAGCCGCCTCTGATGACTACATTTTTTCGTCTGCTACACAGTTACGCGTGGTTCGATACATAAGCTTACATAGCGGCCGCCTCGTGGTATGCGTCTATGCATACCACGTGGCGGCCGCTATGTATAAAGCAAACGTAACTGTGCCAGTCACCTATGCGAATTCTGGTGAATCAGCAAACTTTCTTTTTCGATTTTTCCGAGTCAGTACGACTCGGCCTTCTCCCACGGGGTATGACCGATCACTGACGCGAGTGGTACTGTGGCGTACAGCAGTCAGCGTAGACTCGTACTCCATAGCTTAGTTGACAACGACCCAAGTACCAAACGTTCGATGTTCGGAAGTTGAATTTAGGTGGGCCACCGGAATTAAAAATTTTACTTTTTTGAGGACATGTTTTTATTGATATCTTGCGATCCACGCGCAGTCGCCACATCAAATATCGACCGTTGGCATTAAAAATCATGGTGTTTTAAAAATGTCACCAAGTGGGAGTGCCACTTTAACAAAACATAAAGAATTATATCATACCAGTGTATTGACGGTGCAAAATGCAGCGATCTGATTGTCGAGACGTGAAAAGAACCATTGTATATTCGCGATATACCACTATTAGCACGCACGCGAACACTCGGCAAGTGCAAAAATCCTTTTTTGACGTTTCATCCCAGAATTTTAATATACTGTTATGATATAATAGCAATAAAGCACACCCAGCGACGGTATACCACTCGATTTTGACCAGTTCACTTCATATATGTACTCGCTATCGCTCATGCATATATGTCGTGGACTGGTCAAAATCTCGTGGTATACCATCACAGGGGGTGCTTTATTGCTTAATTATACCCTATTGCCGCATACATTTGTAACGGCGTGAACCGTTTGCGTACCAAGATGCTTGGTGGATGATGCGTTTAAAGCGTTTTTTTGTCAATTTATTATATAAAGAGGAAAAATCGAACGTTTTAATGAATGTTATTTTTGAAAAAGGTCTTGATTGCAAATCATCCGAGAGCTTCTCGGAACTTTGTAGTATCCACATTTAATTTATACCAATCCGAGAGAAAATAACATTAAGCTAACTTCCATTGAAGCATTGTCTAAGGTAAACTCGAAACAGGGAGATCACAACAATGCATTGAATACAGAACTCACACTTTTCTTTAAGCTTCAAAATATAAGCAAAGTTTGACTGTCCTAAAATGAGTATGTAGAATAAAGCAGGTTGCATTTATGTCCTCTTTGATGATAACAATAAAGTCATGTTTACGTCATTGTTCCAAAACAAAAAATAATATCACAAAGTGGCAGCCAGGAGGGCACCCACATGTCATTCGTCAGACTTATATCAGCATCGTTTTGTCTACAAAAGTTTATCATAATACAACAATGGAACACACATTTACAATGTACTTCCCTTTTAATTCCCTAGCAATGTAGTTAGGAAATTAAAAGGGACGTATTCTGTTGTTCATAGTCGTTATATAAAAATCTGTATACAAAATAAATTGTTAATTTGCTCGATATCTTCGAGCAATGCCATCATCAACGCTACACTTTTACAGTAAATGTGTTTTTTACAAAAGAGGATAATATGAAATAGTGTAAACTTTCAAGATGGGCATTTAAAAGTTTAACTAGTAAGCCGGATAACACGTAGTTGAAAGTTTCTTGTCTACAATTTCTATATTGTTCTGGTTAACTTGGTAACTCACTAGTGGCTCTAGGTGAGAATATATGAGTAGCTACTTCATTCTCCGATGAGTCATACATTCACTTTTTTGTCGTGTTATATCTGGCCGTGCGAAGCAGGTGAATTTACAATGTGAAATAATTCCATTTCATTTTCCTTTTCCAACGAGACACGTATGAAACCTAATACGTGTACCTGAAATGACTGTTTATTATAAATGTTTGACAATGCAACTCAGATGTCAACGTTGTTAATTTGTATGGTCAACTGCCCAAAATGTTTCGTGTATGTGTTAAGCTTTTGGGCGGTTTAAAGTCAAAGAATGTCCTCGCATTGACACCTCGACATAGGAGGATGTCAAGTGTACATAAGTAGTCCTGGAGAACCACGGTGGGCTTTGATTAGCCGACAATATTCAGCAAATGGTATCCTTGAATGTCTGCGTTAGTCCCCAGACTGTTTTTCTACTTATTTATGACTTCAGCAAAGTCTAGGGAAATTCTGGATATGGGATGGGGGCATCATCCTCAATCAAGAACTGTAACATTTGTGTTCACTCATGTATGTTCGTCTGTAATGTAATTTAAGCTTTTATTTGAACTCAAGATTTTCTCTCTTTGATAGGGATATATCTATTTGATAGAGGTTTGATTTGATATCAATCTAAGAAACATGCTCTTTCAGATTTAAGGTGGAGCTGCATGTTGCCGACACAGTTTGTTTTTTAAAGCAAAAATTTTCATCAAAGATAACAAGAAAATCCCTCATACTATATATATTCAAAAAGCAGAGACTCTAAAATTTAGTATGGTAGCAATGATTTCCTCGAAGTATCAGGTGGGTGTATATTTGTGGTAAAAAACCTCAAATTTGGTATTAATGATAAAAATTAATTTAAGTAAAAAACTTGACGTTCTTTTCTGAAATGTAATATTTAAATTGAAAGACGAGTATATGTAGAAAAAAAACAACTATGTTATTCGTATTATCTATCTTCACTCTAAAATGGCATGGCATTTAAGACTGAAACTGAAAAAAAGTGATGAAAATCATGATTAGTGAAATTAAACTGTCTCTTATTCAAAATGTAAGAACCAAACAAAATAGTCGTTTTTTTTATTAGCATTTAAAAAAGCATAATGTAAAAATTTCAGAAATTTGCCCCAGCCAGAGTCGAGTTAAAGTCTTAGGAAATCTTGAAATTGGAAGAAAAAAGAAGCCAGGAAATCGGGTGATTTACATTAATTTGCATAAATTAACACTTTCTTATCATGCAACTTACAACTGCTTGACAAGCTTAAAGGTGAACTCACCAATATTTAATCTTGGGTTAATAATTTAATTAAAATTGAATGAATATTTGCAAAAAAAGTTATTTTTGAGCAAAATACGCAGTGTATGGTGCCCCCTTAAGAGGGCTATTGCCTATCTCTGAAGTTTTTGTCTCCGATAAGAAGAAGAAAAGGGCAGGGCCTATGAGATGCGAAATTGAAGAAAGAACATGTTGAATATGTGACTTGTATTTAATTGAGGACTAATACCAGGACTAGTATAAATACGTACCTTATTGGTAGTATTCACGACCAGTTATTTTTCAACTTTGCTTTGTTTCTATATAAAGCAGGTAAATAACCGAGATGAAAATGTCTGAAATTATTTCATAAAATCTTTCCCGTATAATACATGTTTTTTTATTGGTTCTGTAAAGTCGGTACTCGGGTCGAAGGCCTTCAAGAGCTATACAGATAGAGACAAAAAATACATAAATTAATTATTGTTTTCTATTTTAGTTGCGTTCTAGCAGTGTGTAGCATCAGAGTACAGAAAAGTTCTCTTCTTCCACTGTGAATTAGCAAAACAGACATGTTTCGAACAAATCGCTTGTCCTTCATCAGTGTCCACACTTGATCTGACAGAAAGATCCAAATGCAGGCATTTAAACAGCTGGAGGCGTGAATAGGAGTTTCGACTACCTGCTTTGTTTATTTTATGTTTTTAGCTCTTGACTACTTCTATTTATGCTTGTCCTTTTTCTTGTATAGTTCTTTATGTACCTATGTTCTCTTTCAGTTACTTATGCATTGATGCGTCATCTTAATTTAAATCCAGCTCAAATCAATTCTCCTTCGTTCAGTGAAATGCCGAAATCTGAGTGACCATTCAGCCTTAACGTTTACAATTGTTTTCTGATATACACTTTTTAGAGGGGGTCATTGTAAAGCTCTTGGTGTAAGAAAAGTTAGTTTTTCGTTGGTCAAAATTTTATTATTTTCCATAAAGTTAACACGGGGATGGAGACCATTTTGACTTTAAAATGTCGGGAAAAGTTAGGTAATTTGTTTCTCCAGTACAACAATTTGCATCGTGACCCCGACTTGAAGGCTAAGCTTAAATGCAGTGATCATACAACAGTAATGCTTTCACCTACAAAAAGTAAATGCTTGGCAGGTCAGTATGATAATGGAATAGAAAAGTATAATTTAAGTATGGATACAGGCACTACAAGTAGGGCGTAGGCTTAGGTTACGTTTGAGTTTTTTTTATTAAACTTAACCTTTTGCGCAAACTTTCCTAAATGAAACTTTCAACTAGACACTTTCCAAATCAAGAATGGAAATCAGGGATCATAGTGCAAACGTCGGTTCTAGAGAAAGAAATTTCCCTACATTTATCGATATTTTAAATTCAAAATGGCCGCCATTCATGTGTTACCTACATGGGAAAAAAGACAATTTTCGACCCTCGGGAAGCTAAAATGGTGAAATGGTTCTTACACTTACAAATTTAAAATGAGCTCCAACAAGTGGTAGATCAGAAAACAATTTTTAAAAGTTGAAAGTTCGAATATCTGTTCCCGAACCGCATTCCACCGCAAATGCCAAGATCCCCTAAAAAGAGGGATTATGGTAAGACTATGCAAATGTGAAAAAGCCACGCTTTGGCTAAGACGCACTTGATTTGCTCCGAGATTTCCAGAAATTCGTCGTGTGAACGGCGTTAATTTCCATCATTCATCAAACACTTGTGTATGACGTCTGTTAATGTACAGCGAGTGCCCTTATGTAAAAAGTAAGTTGAATAGCACTGCTAATTAATTCAGAGAACGCATATTTTCACAATACGAGGTATCAGAATGTCCATTTGACCTTTGTTCTAAATGTTATTGTATGCTGTCAACCATGATTACTCAAATTCAAATTAAGGCCTGAGCGATCCTGATCCCTGCCAGTACAACTAATAAATAACTTATCACTAAAATCACCGTTTAGCTTATGTACCTAAACATGCGCATACAGAACAACAACACGATAAGAGACACGTAATGAAAAAGAATTCGAAACGGTAAAAATTCTCTTTTTGGAGTGATTGGTGGTCCTGAAAAGAACCGTTTGGTATGTGGTCCTGTAATAGTTATGAACATTGAGAGTCTTCACACGTCGTTTTGAAGGCAATCAAAATTTCATATTTTCCTTCAGACATTAAAACTGAATCTTTTTTCTCATATTTTGAGGAATGTTTGATCATTATCCCATCAGTTGAGCTGACTGGACTGGAAATTTCAGCGTCGATTACATCGTTACCACTCTAACTGGCCATAACATTACTGTGTTTGATCATCCACACTCATCGACGACGGCCGCGGCCCTGCACAGCTGTCTTTAGGGATTTATCAGCTTTATGAACTTTCTATACCAATGCAGTATTTCAAAATACTTTGCTGGTCATTTAGTTTCCTTCTTTTTCAGTTTTCTTGCTTACACATCGTGAAAAGGAGCATATAAGCTTAGGGACTGGACATAAATCACAAGGGGGATGGGCTGGTTATTGTCAAAACACCATTGCATCAAAAATAGTGACCCTTCGAAAGTTCATGCACAAAAATAAGTGACCCTCCCCGTTATCCGGCCATGAAAATAAGTGACCCTCCCCTGTTACTCAATACCCACAAAAACCTGCAATGTGTTCAAGACCCCCGTTCTGACTTGCTATACTTTTTAAGTCCCCCTTCAAAAACAAAGGCAAAGTCTGGCCTATATAACGCTTTGTCCAAAAATATCTAATCATATTTGTGTGATAATTCATGTAAATGTACTTTGCTTGAAGTGGCAGGTAAAAAGTGCATGCGGATACAAATAGTGTAATTGTTAGATTTCATCGACTATGTTGATTCACTATACATGGTAGTTGAATATAAGAAAACTATGAACGTGTATTTTCCAATATAAAACTAGCAATATCTGTTCATCTACAGATGTTAAATAACTGATAGAAATATACTTGATTAGCATGGACTGTTAGGGTGCACATATATAAAAGATATTTGATTTTGGAATTTCGCTCTAAATGTTGATCCACTATACATGGGAGAGTATGACAAAACTGTGAAAAGAATTGCACAATTAAAAATATGCACTTTTGTGTATATATGGACCCTGAATAATTAACATAATTGTACTTCATTAGAAGAGGGTGGTAACACGTACAACTATGTACAAGAACTTTGTTTTTTGAATTTCGCATAAAATGTTGATCCATTATACATTCTAGTCTATGACGAAACTATGAATACTTATTTTTAAATACAAACGTGGCAAACCTGTCTATTCATGTATGCTTCATTATTGATATTTATGTTTTTGATTAGACTAGTGGTTACAAGTCCATGTATGTGCAAGAAATTTGACTTTTGAATTTCACTGAAATGTCGATTCACTATGCATGGCAGTCTATGATGAAACTATGAATATTTTTTTTCCAATACAAAAATAGGAAAATCTCTGCATTTATGTACACTCTATTATTGGTATCAATGTTCATGATTAGACTAGAGTGGTTTCAAGTCAATGGTTGTGCAAGAAATTTGATTTCCGCATATCACTGAAATATAGATTCACTATACATGGCTGTCTACAATGAAAGTATGAATAATTTTTTCCAATACAAAACTTGGTAAATCTGTACATTTATGTACACTTGATTATTGGTATTTATGTTCATGATTAGCCTAGAGTGGTTTTAAGTCCATGGTTGTGCAAGAAATTTGATTTTGGAATTTCACTGAAATGTCGATTCACTGTGCATGGCAGTCTATGATGAAACTATGAATATTTTTTTTCCGATACACACCTAGGTAAATCTGTGCATTTATGTACACCTAATTATTAGTATTAATGTTCATGATTAGACTAGAGTGGTTTCAAGTCCATGGTTGTGCAAGAAATTTGATTTTTGAATTTCATCGAAATGTTGATTCACTATACATTGTAGGGTATGAGCAAACTACAAATAACTCGCAGGTTATCTGATCCTAAATTGTTATTCGAAAGTTGTTCGACCTTAAGTTTTCAGTTGTTATTGATGTCATTTTGCACTATTCTGAATAGTTTTTACTCTGTCAATGTCCTCAAAAAATAGAAAATGTACATACAGCGACATGAACATTTGACACGGACCTATACCCAATGTATTGTCAATGGGAGAATGATATCAAATAACTGATCTCCCAAGTTGTTATTGAAAGAGTCAGTATAGGGGACAGTTATGCACAATAAAGGTGTTGGATGAGAAATCATGATAACTTCAATCAATGTGGCTGCTTTGATCATCAATACATTGTTTATTATACCCTTAAAGTTGCGCCCGAAGGGAGCGCCGAAAATGGAAATGGGAGAAAATGAAAGTGCCAGGAGGTATTTTTTTCTTTTTTGAGTATTCCATATTCTTCAATACGTGAACATGCAATCTCAGCTTTGATGCATAAACAAGGTGACCCTCCCCTGTAGGCTTGCGCAAAATTTAATGACCCTTCAAAAATGCTTGCGCAAAAATGGTGACCAACCCCCAAAAACACCCCCTATAATTTGTGTCCAGTCCCTTACGGTAATCAAATATGTATGCTCATATTTTCATCAACGGACAACTTTTCCACTAAGTCTCAGTCACATGTCATTTGCATATTACGAACGGCTGTCGATGTTATCCGAGATTACTGATTCAAGGTAACTGGATATGCAAAGTGAAATTACTTCGGGTTATGCTGATACATGCCAAGCTCCAACTCGGGATCGTAACTCAATATTTTTTCACTCTTTTCTGTAATTTGTTTCGAAATACCTAAAATTACACCGAAGACATGAATTAGTGAGGATTTTTTTCCAAATTCACAATGTTTTTTGCATGCCTTTTTGTCATTTTGCCCATGTGTTTTCATAGCCGGTCGCAAGTTGAGAGCACCCCAGCGTATTTTTTACCAGTGACCGGCTATTATCTCCATCTCTGGAAAGAGTCATAAAGCTAGAAACAGTAGAAAGTTCTAACTTACGATTGTTTTAAAAACATAACAATCGTGCTTAGCGACTGTAATTTATTCCTTAAGCTAGTAACGATTGACTTCCAAATCATCCGCTGCTGTTATAGGAAAGTAGTCGTTTCATGTTGAAAGCCAGGATTGAAAGCCGGATACAGTTGGAAATCGCAACGGAATATGCACAGAAGATCAACTTAGACGCAAAAACGATAGCAGATATGAGTTCAGAGATGTATTGAAAGCAATGCATCGTTGCTGGTTTATTGAATAAATTGTATCAGGGAAATCCGTCAACGGACCTGGCGATACGTGAGTAAAGCGACCATTCTGTTTCAGAACTTCGTGTATTTCTATTGCATACCACAACGGCCACCGCCGTGTATCGACCCACAAACGACTGTGGTTTGAATTCTGTAAATTTTCGATGGGATTCGAACTCACAACGCAAAGTACTGCACCCAGTCACCTGGCGAAGACATCACAGTCGAGAAAGGTCATTCGGCCAGACCACAACCCCTCGGCCAGTCCACAAGCCCTGGTTATGAGCTAGGCTCAAATCGTGTGAACCTGCACACTTTCGAAATATTCAGGCAAAGGTGATAGTTGGAAATCCTTGGTGTAACAGATAGTTTGTGTTTCTATGATAAGCCAACGACTGGGCAAGTGTTTAACATTCCGCCCAGTGTTTGCCAACGACCAACGTCACGATGACATTGCCTATTGTGTGCCCACTGCGCTGGACCTCTCCCTTTAACTCTTGATTCTGTGTATTTTCCTTTCCGTCAGTGTCAAGAATATTGAACAAAACACTACCAACACTGCCGTGTGTTGTGGGTGATTTTATAAAGTAATAAATATACGACTGTCTTGTATCGCGAAATAGTAAATGCATTGTACAAATGTTGTAGTTGTTTCACTGCGTTGTCTCCATTTGGCTAATAACGTCGTTGTACAAGGACACCGTTATAAAATTCCTTTTATTTCAGCTACTTCATATAAATCCTGACCCGACTGTACGGACGTGCTCCCGGTCGTCGTCGCCATTTTGAAAATCACGATGTGTTTGTCTGTGTTTTCGTTTTGCCATGCAATTAAGGTGTCTTTAAGACGAAGTAGATATAATTGTTAAGAGTCTGATTAGATAATGGGTGAAAGTCATTTGTCGCGGTAAAAATTCCCTTATCATAAGGGAACGCTCCATTAACTTAGAAGTACCCGACTTACCCGGGTTGGTTATCGGAGGATTAATCTCTACGTCATCATATGCGAACAGATTATCTTTTAGTGTAAACAAAACATTAGCACTGCCGGAACTACTTTTAGCATGGCCCACGCCGGTCGCACTCAGGATTTCCGACCAGCGCTAAAAGTGCCGTCCAGCACTTGCTGTTACTTTGAGGTCATCATTTAGCTCATAAAATTGCATGAAGAGTTTACAAAAACAATGGTATTATAGAATCCCTTCCAAGAAAATACCAGCAGTTAATTAACGTACGCTGATTTTGCATACGAAAAGCTATTTAAGCTGGTTGAGGGTACGTTCACAAAGATCATTGCCCTTTGAACTAAAGTTTTTCTGTCACACAATATCTCTGTACGATCGAAAAGAGACAAACTGAAGATTTTTTGCTTTGTATTAATGTTTATATCCCTATAAAAGAAAGTATTGTAGCGAAAATCAGTACAACAAAACAGGACTTTTACTAAAACGAATTCTTTCAATTTCAGTTCAGACTCAATGAGTGGCATTGCGGGAAGGTGCATGCAATGCAATGAAAGTCACGAGCAAACTTTGGTGTCAACGGATCCAGTCTTTGAATTATCAATGAACACTCACTTATTTTTCTGGTCAAAAAGCCAAAGGCTACTTGTCCATCGCAACAAGCTTCTCTGTTTGCAGCGTGTTCATTTTTAGCCGGATGCCGGCCAAATTGACCGGCTACTTCCGTATGTTGGCCGGCTTTTTCAGCAATGTTCCGCTCTCTAGCCCCGAAATTCTGGTTTTGATAATAATATTTTGATATTTTTGTTGTCTTGCAAGCCGGAGATAATATTTCAGAAGTGCCGATGTGGCTATATGTAGTCTAGCAATTTACGCGGTGTAGCTTACCATTGGACTGACGTTAAGCCCACGAATAGCCGACCATTTCCGAATAAAGCCGACGTTTGTTTCGTTTCAAACGCGAAAGAGCAGAAAGTCAAAAGTGGAAGAGAAAGTCGACACCTGAGAGCTTTGGTTTTCTGCGTAAGAGTAGGGCCTTGTCTAATGGGTTTGGTTGGTTTTTGAGCAAATCTAAAGCGACCAAAAATTACTGAGTCTCATTTTTCATACTTTTGAAACGCCACGTCAATCCATCCATGGTCGATCATAGTCTCAATATTCAAGTCGATCAACATGGCGTTTTGTGGAGGGGCCGTGGTTAAGCGGAAGGGGAAATCTACGCTTGAAAACTTTGATTTTCTGCGTAAGAGTAGGATTTTGTCTTTTGACTTTGGGAGAAACAGTCATATTGAATTTTTTACTCCACCCTGGGAAAGACACTGAAATTTTTCCATTGTCTTCTGGCTCTGTGTCAAAGTCAATTACTCGTGCTACCGTCCCCCGGCCAGCCTCGTCAACTGCCTCTACCATTTCTCCTTTCTTATATGTAAGAGTGGCCATACTGTTACAAACGGTTTCTAGCTAGCAATTCTTTGATTTCGTTCTTTTTATCGGAGATGTCACAGGATACGCGCAGCTCTTGGAGTAAGGACACGTTACGTTGTTTGGATGTGCATGAAAAAGCTTGACAAGTGGAAAGATCGTTCCATGCTGTTCTCATCATATTTGCATATATGATCAATGCGCGTTACTGAAGTGAAGCGTCCGGAAATAGGAAACTTGAATGAAAATGAACGAAGAACGATATTTTGTTTCACCATATTTCTAAAACTTAGTTTAGAGCCTAAATTAAAGAAGAAACTAGATTAATTGCATTGAAAAGTGGGTAGTTCACTTTTTCCTGTCAACATAGTTCCATGTGCAAGCATATGTGTGTGCCCGTGGTATTGAGTGAGTCGTTACAGCCCTGACGTTCCTATCATAGCACCAGCTGGATAAGATAAACGCTACAATGGAACATTAACACCTTTGGGGATTGAAATTCTTCTGTTTGTCACCCGAGTTGACAGGCAGCAACTCGGGTTTCAGGTACCATCCAAATTAATGGAGCCTTCCCGTTATGTCTTGTAAGCCGGTAATATAAACTCAGTTTACAAGAGAACGTGATTTTAATATTCCATTATTCAGCTAGTTTTCATAACTTTGTCAACCTAATCACATTGGAAACCATGACAACTCTCACAAACTGAACATATACACACTCGAAGGCACAGTTTGGTGCAGGTATATTTATTTCCACATTTATTTTGTGTTTTTCAAACAGACATTATCGAAAAATGTGTATTGAACAGTTTAGTCAAAAAAGTTATCAGAGTTTTAAAACACTTTTGAGAAATTTAGAAATATAAAGATCTAATTATCCCAAATTAGTTCCAATCTTGTTTTTATTGATTAAATGACTTTAGTCATATACATTGTCTCCTGAAAAAGTAAAACACTTACAGACATCTGCCAATACTTTGGTTAGCGAAACTTTTCATCGTTTTTTGTGTATACATACAAATTGCAGGATGTCTGCCGTAGGCATATTCTACGGCTATCTTAAAACACAAAGGCATGGGTTGACTGCCAAATGATTTGCACCCTTACCTACGGCTTGTTACCTTCAAGCGTTGAGGCAAAAATGTTACCTACACATTATCTTTTATAAAAAAGTAGTTCCGTACTTCAGACAAGCGAGCAGAAGATGCATTTGCTATAGGATTAAACACTCAGATCGATCGAAATCAACTGTTTAGTAGACGGTAGTACAATTTTCTCACCATTGTACTGTATTGATTATCTCTACAAAACTACTAACAGACAGCCAATTATACCTAAAATTTTAAAATCTGTAATAAAATGTGATAAAATGCATTAAAACACAGTAGAAAATACAGATGGAGAAGAAACAGCACAAGTCAATAATGTCCAAAACATTTCAATACAAATATCATAATGCATTTTAATGCAACAGAATAGAATAGAATAGAATAGAATAGAATAGAATAGAATAGAATAGAATAGAATAGAATAGAATAGAAAAGAATAGAATAGAATAGAATAGAATAGAATAGAATAGAATAGAATAGAATAGAATAGAATAGAATACAAAACAATGCAATGCAATGTAGTGCAATGCAGTTCAGTGCAATACTGTACAGTACAGTACAGTACAGTACAGTACAATAAAATACAAAACAATACAATACAATACAATACAATACAATACAATACAATACAATACAATACAATGCAATGCAATGCAATGCAATGCAATTCAATGCAATACAATACAATACAATACAATACAATACAATACAATACAATGCAATGCAATGCAATGCAATGCAATGCAATGCAATGCAATGCAATGCAATACAATACAATACAATACAATACAATACAATACAATACAATACAATACAATTCAATACAATAAAATTCAATACGGTACAATACAATACAATACAATACAGTACAATACAATACAATACATTGCATTGCAATGCAATGCAATGCTGTGCAATAAAAAACAGTAAAATACAACACAACAATTAAGAACAATGCAAGCCAATGCAATGCAATGTAATGCAATTCAATGCAATACAGTACAATACAGTACAATACAATACTACACAACACAACAAAACCCACCACAACACAACACAACACAACACAACACAACACAACACAATACAATACAATACAATACAATACAATACAATACAATACAATACAATACAATACATTATATTATAGCTTTGTCAATACCAGTGAATTTTGTGACGTCATATCCATATATTATTACTGATAATGTATTCCATTATTCAGCATTGCGGCCCCACAGCGAGCAAGTTTTTCTTTTGAAAACGAAAAAAGGACTGCGCATTTCAAAGGAGGGAAAGTATCGGATAAACCATGTAATACACAAAACTATAAATCTTGATAATGGTGCACAATATTGATAAAAATGTCTTACTGTACGATTTATCACATTTTTTGAGTCCTCACGCATGCACTTGTCGTCTGTCTGGCTGGCGCTCAGCATGCAGTCCCCGTCCGATACGCTGGTGTTGTACTACTACGTTTGTTTACAACATGGTTTGCTTCGTTGCCGTATAGGTGAAACAGATCTCAGAACGTTTGCAAACTCCAAGACGATACTGGGTTTGGCACATGGCATATTATGTATGTCAGTGGCCATATAAACTATGCAAGCGTGAAAGGCTACTCGAACCAGCCGTAAACGGGCCAACAACGGCAGCTTGCTGTCATCAACCTTGACCGGAAGTGTCTACGGAAATTACTACGGAGCCATTCAAAGTCTCGGTCCAAGGTCAGCTACTACCAACAATCATGACGACCGTGGACTCTCCGTTGATCTAACATCTCGGCCACCTAATTCTGATGCACTGACTGTAATCGGAGACAACTTTCATTCATCGTTTTTTTCTCCTTGTCTGTGGTTTTACCTTGCCTTGTTCTCGATATCGCGACGGTACGGAAACCCTATAGTATGTTTGTCAACTGTACCTTTCAAGCACCCGTTTACGTCAAGTTTTCTCGTTCGCCGAAATAAAATAGCTCTTCTCAAGAAGCCATCGAAAATTAAATTTATAGACACCATTATTATTGAAATATAAACATTAGAATAACAATGTTGAACTTTGTTGATATCGTTTGCAATGAATGCTGTACTACTAGCGACATAATAATGATCGTATTGATCAGCTGATACCATGGCATGCAGCTCGCTGATCATGCCGATGTCGATGCATGAACATTCCGTTTTCTTCATCTCTGGCATTTCACCGTGTCGGCTTTTTGAATGGCATGATATTTAAAGGTGATGTTTCAAGTTTATATACACGGTAGGGATGCAGTTCCTTTTCATTTCCTTCGAAAATACATCTTTTTCAATTCAAAATTGAACCGTCAAAAGTGTTGGTCATTTTTTGTGCTGAACGTGCGTGTTCAGTACAGTGCAGTGTGGAGTGCATATGATGTGTGCAGAGTCAGGACGCTCACTGGCTTCAAACTCAGTTTAAATTTCCTTTTTATTCGTTTTCTATAACTACAAATTCACTGGCATTGCCAAAACTATAAAATAATAGCAATAATGCACCCCCTCCCGGCCCATAATGGATTCAAGCAAACTTTGCACTCCATAATATACTCGGCTTCGCCTCGTACATTATGTCGTGCAAAGTTTGCTTTCGTCCATTATGGGCCGGGAGGGGGTGCATTATTGCTTAAATACAATAAAGTACAATACAATACAATACAATACAATATATAGGATTAATGGTTTGATAAAATTGGCGGAGGATGGACAAATGGCTGGATAGGAGTAATTATTCGACAGGGGATTGATGGGTATAGATGTAATAGATGGCATTGATAGATGTTGGAATGTATAGATAATTGATACTTTATTGAATTTCATTATTACCGCACAATTCTCGAATCAACAAGTTAGCATGAAAACGAAAGGAAATTAAACTTTTATTTACCGAGTTTGACTAAACTTTTATTTTTTGTTAGTTATTATTTGTCATACGTGTGCTACACATGCCGAAAAGTTTCTTTCCGTTCAATGTCAAAAATACCAACGATCCCTGAAGAGAGTTAGTCATATTGAATATAATACTCAATATTTCGTTATCCACAAAAATTTCAACCACAGCAAGACTCCAAATACAGCCTGCAATTACGAATATCTTCACACATACAGCAAAATATTTCCTCCAGCCATTTTGTCCCGTTTTTAGTGTACTTGCTCTTAGGTAATGCACAGCAATGATAACACATATTGCATTGAACACGACGATAGCTAAAACAGGGGTGATAAAAAATACAATGAGAGCATTGCGTCTACGAATCCAACATACCCCATCCTCACCGTAGCCTATGCGAAAATTTGTGATCTTGGTCAGGTCAAGCAAAATGCTAAGTGACACAATAAAAGCAGGCATCAACCAACCAAAAAGGCAATAAGAAACTAGCCATCTGGTATTTTGTTTAACAAACAGCGTTTTGTTAATCGATCGAAATGTTCGACACAAATCAAAACTGACAATAGCCATCCAGAAGAAATTTGCCAACCACGAGTAGTGTAACAAAACTGCCAAAGGGAAACACAATCCAGCAATTTCGTTCAGCCCCATACTTGATAAAAATATCATCTGTGCACAAAACATTGAAGTCACCATATTCAGCATTAACTTGCCTGGAAATGTTAGCTTGGCTCGTCTTCTAATGTTTATAACAACTTGAATCAGGAGACAGAGAGCGGACAACGAGGAACATGAAATCGTTATCCATACGATATAGTTGCCACGGGAAACACGTGAAAGAAAGCAAACTAATGCTAATGATCCATTCGCGAATATTTCAAACATTTGACTATGCACCATATCACCATTTACTTCGAAAATAAGCGTACCTTCAACATTCCGAAATTCAGATTTATTCAAAAAAAGCAAAGAAGATGTCGGACATTTGTTCCGAAATGTTGTCATTACGTCATCTCTTGATCTATTGTGAATGACAGTGCTATTGTTGTGCTCGATATCACCTGTTGAAGTTGCCAAACCGTTACTCAACCTTGAACAAGTTTGTAAAGTTGGATCAAAAATTTCACCCACTTCACAAAGGAAATTGTAAGAGATATCCATGTCCGGCCCAGTTGAACTTGTCGAGGTAACTGAAAGCGATATATAGCCATTTTGTTTTATGTCAAACAGGAAACTTAATGGAAAAGGAACTCTACTACCTTTCCCAAACAAATCTAAGTCTGCACCACAGGACACAAGGTTCAGATTTCCATTGTTGCACATAAGACAGTGCTTATTTTTGTATGCAATCATTGTTCCGGTCACAACATTATTTCTTGTGTAGATTGAGAACTCGGATTGACACTTTTGCTCCATTATTTGAAATTCTGACACGCTATCGTATAGAGATGATTGACATGAATCAATAATTCCATAGAAACAATGACGTAGGAACGCCTCATTGGTATTTTCCATTGACATTATCACGTCTTTTCGTAATATGTGTGTTACGTTCAGCAATACCATCATAGGGCTGATGCTGTTTGTCCATTGCTCAAAATGGCTTCTTTCATAATAACGCCACTTCACTGAAACGTTCCACATTACAACCTCTGTATGCCCGATGCCGTTGCATTGTGCGCAATAGATGTTAGCGAAGACGTCTTCACCAGCTGACCATGTCACTGGGATACTTCTTAAGGACACATCTACAAAGGAACGGAGTATAATGTAAGGTCAGGCGTTGAGAGAAATAAGCTTAAAATGAAGTCCCCATAACAAAATCCTTGATCAATATCCTATGTTTGCTTCGATCGCGTGTTTCTATCCAAATTCCTCATCACTTCATCCTCCAAAATTAAAGCATAATCACTAGATCAATTGCAAGATTCTTTATAATCCGAGTCTTCCTGACAGAACACTAAAACCGTTTGGAAAGGCTTCGACTCTTTACTTTCAGCAAAACGTTTGCGAAAACAGATTGCTGTCACATTCCTTCAATATTTTGGTGTAATTACCAAATTTCCTGACGAATTACCTAACTTTATCAATATTTCTAATCCAAAATGGCCGCACCGTTCATGGGGACAAATGAAATTTTCGACTCTCTCTAAGCAGCGACGGGTACAACTTGTCCGTAGAAGTTGTAGACTACAATATTACTGTAAAACTGTGATAATCATAATATATCTTCCCGAGCGGCATTCTATCTAAACGAAAGTTAAGCTTTTTTTAAACATACCAAAGATAAGATTCTGGGGTTACTACTGATACATTGGTGACAGAGAAAAAAATCACTTGCTTCAACCTACAGTAAATGCGACTACGAGGATTTTTGTTAATTCTTTTACTTTTGCACTGTAACCCACCTTAATAAAAGAATAAGTACAAGAAATTGGTGTCATAAAATTCATAAAACAATCATACTTGATGTCATTATACAAAGTTTATTGTAGCATACGTTCACACTTCAAGAAAAATAATACATTCTTAAATGCCCTTAAAATCATAGATAGCTATTATCGGTAATTTGAACGCAAACGTGCATATAACCAAAATAAATTAATTGAGACTGATATTCATCCTGCCAGGTCATGTCGTGGTTTGTAACGCAGACTGATTGATTGCTTGGCTAAATGAAATACATTTGGCTGATCATTGTTTAGTGTGAAGTGGTACAGTAAATATCAAGTACAACGCACCGAGTGTAGTGACATTCTCACAGCTTTCACGAACCAAGTCATCTTTCCATGAGGTTGGACATTTTCGAATCATCCAAAAACCTTTGCCTGACAGATCTGTGACACTGGTACACATATGTACCTTCTCGTCGTTACGTTCTTCAGTGTAACCATCGTCATCGTATGGACTGGAATCAGTTCCATTCTGACAGACCTCTTTGTAGTCATAGCAACAGTCTCCATAGTAAAGGCACTTTGGGTCGCAGTTACAGCTCCACATATATTTTGTATCCTCTGGCAGATCATTTAAGTTTGGCACCGAATTGCACAGTGGCTTGTATGGCGACGTGTTCAAACACGAATCAAGTCGATGGATAGTGTTCTCTTCAACACATGCGTCACCCATCACTTCAGAAAGTACACTGCCTACAAATAGCAACAACTTCAGTCCGCCAACCATGTCTGAATTTTGACGTTTCGTTCTGTAAAAAGAAGTTACTTGAATTATAATGAGACATGTAAGAATTGTCTATCAAGTGTTGATAATCCACGAGTAGAAAGTCAGGATATGTTACTGCTATAATGATATAACCTTTACGCCGATAAATGTGAAACCTTGTCTTGATTCTAATAAAGTGAAAATAGTGTTGTTGCATATAATTTCCGATCAGTTATAACAGTTGCAGACCATTATGAATCAAATCAGTGTGTGGCCGAATCCTGCACATATAATATTTTATTATCAGTGGTGTACTGTCCATACATAATTGTTGTGAAGCAGTTAAAATGAGCATTGTTCACATTCTAAAATTTCACAAACATTAAAGGGGAAATTTACCCGGCCTTTCTTAGGTAATCAAGTCGTTATTTAGTGAGAAATAAACAAAAGAGCGTTGGTTTCATCCACTTTCACTTGCACGTATTAGCCCAGTGGCCACAAGTTGAACGAACGAGAACCGGAAGTGACGTATCAAACTTGCTCGTTGTCTTGTACACAGCGAGCTCAAAGCGAGGTCATTTACAGACAAGCTTTTCAAGGAAAGGACGCATACGCGGTAAGAAAACCTCAGCGCTCGACTGAAAATCATAATGGCGAAGATAATCGGCAATAACTTAGAACCTGAACGAGCAATCGATGATCCAAGACTGACATCGTCAGAAAGTTACAACGACTCGAGTTCGCAAAGTGACTATTCTAGCTCCGATGACGAAGTTCAAATTCCTCTCGGCGATCAATCATGCCTGTCAACCCATGGATGTGTGGTGCGTCTGCAATCGCTGTGAAATCATGCCGACGCCGAAGTAATGCCAATGCTGTAGAGAGATCGACATTAATTCTAAAAGTGCGAGCATTTTTAATGAGTTACAGAACATCCTGATGTAGCCATGATTAGTCTAGAACCGGCAGCCCTGCCTACAGCGTTCCGTTTCTAGTGCCTGAGCGTACGCAAGGTCCCATATGTACAAGCTACGCACTTTGGGCTAGATATGCCCGGACAGTTTTCTTTTAGGCTTGTAGTTCAGTAATTGGGCTTACACTTCGCTAAAAACAGTCCTTCTCAAAGTGGCATTCACAGATAACTTTATTTCTGCTCGACTTAAACATCGACACAGAGTACTTGGCCCCTATATTCTGTCGCCATTCTATAAGTGGGAAAGCTTGCAGTGGCATACGTCGACTGCTTCAATGACCAAGTTTACGACGTCACTTCCGGTATTTTAGTACACCGCTGTTTATTAGCCAGTAAGTGGAAGTGAATAAAATCAACTCGAAAGCCTTCCAATGATCATGTCAGTTTAATATTCTGCATTAATTTTTCAAGGTAAACTTCCCCTTTAAGCTTATTGCACGAGGTCTGGACAGAGTCCCAGCCCCAAGTCAGAATCCATGGTCCAACACCTAGGATTTCGTTGCAAGATACAGTATATTTCCTTGTCTGTAGGTATGTACCTGAAGATTGTCAGTAATTGTTGATCTTGCTTACTGTCAAGCTGCCTGAGGCGACTAGACTTTTCTCAGTAGTGTAAACTAGTCAATGCAGAGCAGATTCAATAGATGTTCACCCTTACATCTTAAGTAACAACGTCCACGTTACATCGGATATTGTGCACAGCGCTTGAAAGCTTTTGTATCGCGTTTGTACCTATGAGAAGCTAACTTCAAACCAAACATGGTTAACCCTAACAGTATGGTTATTTTAAACATTGTAGATCTTCATCAGCCAAAAGCACCTATCATAATTGTGCCAGTCAGTATGTGTGTGTCATTCTACTTGTCTTTTCCGTGCATAATGTTTTTTATGTAGCTCAAATTTAGAGCCAATTATCACGTTCAGATATCAAAAAATTTTTACACCCAGACAAACATACGCCTTTTGTACGAGGCAGTTTTCAGTAGGAACTTACAAACTTGGTTTCCGGGCTTGAATATTAGGAAGAAGCAAGCTGTGATATACTTTTTATTGAAAGGAATGGTATCAAAATTTAGTACACTTGAGTTTTGCTATGGCGGAATCAATATTGGTGTCTGGACTTGAATATCAATTTTTACCATGACGAGAAATGAGGTGGCCATACAGGATTATGAATGAAGATGGCAAAAAACAAATGTATTACGTTTTAAAACATGAATCTCTCTCTCTCTCTCTCTCTCTCTCTCTCTCTCCTCTCTCTCTCTCTCTCTCTCTCTCTCTCTCAACGAGTAGGCATCTCCTTTCCACGTTCTCAACACAAAGTAAAGATGGAAAACTAAAAGCTAGACTATAAATTGACAATGGATCGGCCGGCTTTCATGAGAATATGAGTTGTAAGTGAGGGATTTTGTAATTGCGCACAGCGTTTTTTTAATACTAAAGATATTTTGTCGCAAGGAGAAATACAGCTATAAGAAAGCTATCAGGGTATTTCGCACATTGAATATGAGAGACATAAACTTTTAGCACAATCTTTTCCAATGAAATTTGCAACCATGCTGCTGCTAGATCAAGTAGAAATCAGGGCTCGCAGCAAAAATTTTGGTACTAGAGAAACATTTATCTACAGTTTGCTGATATTTGTGATTACAATGGCCATCATCCCCGTGCTAACTCTTTGGGAAAAATAAAATTCGCTATTTTCAAAAACTAAAAAAGTGGATTTTTGTACACCAAAGCAAGTGGTAGATGAAAAAAAAATGATTCAGAAAATTTGAGAGTGTGAACATGTGACCCCGTGGCGCATTTTCCATTAATTTCCTTGACTGTGATATATTTATCAAGTATGCTGAAGTGATGAATATTCACAACTATATGCATAGCGTGGTACAAGCTGAAAATTGTCAACAATACTCTGATTATTAAAATGGTGTAAAATGACATAGCGTTGCTAATTTAACGCTGTTAAGAACGAGTAAGTGGTGGAAGTTCATCAATTGATGCCTTTAAATCGCAAGAAAGTTTGGCATTTTCCGGAACGTTTGAACGATAACATTGACCAGGGCAAATAACCCTAGAATCTGTGAACCACTGTATCAAACAGCGGTTTCTGTCGGCAGTTCGATTGCTTGTTATCTTTTGTCGGAAAAAGGAACATGTATAAACGAGCACCGTATTGATTACGATATCAAATCAGCATTAGTCAAATTTTGATAACCTTACTCTTGTGTTCTTTGCATATTTTCTTGCAAGAAGAGGCATGTCATCCATGGATTGGTGACAAATTACATTCTACTTTACGTTAACACAACCGCCAAATTCACCAGCTATTCAGCAAGCCACATATTGAATTGAAATTGAATTTAGCGAGCCACGTTTTATATTCATAGCGACACTGTTTTTGTTTGCGTTGACTGCAGACGCATTAATACATACGTGGGGGCATGTTGCCATACGACTTATCTTAGTAACAAGAACCTGGTAGAGGAATGGCTAATTGGTACAACATTAGACTTAGAATGAACGGCGTAGAGATATATGGGATAATATCACACAGAACACTCCTGAATAAAGCTAGTTTGCAAGCTTCATTTATCGCCTTGTTTACTGCTTTTGAATTTCAATAACGTCCCATTGGTTTCCTAAATCTGCGAGTATATGTTGTGAATTGATGGTCTCTTAGGGCAATACTGAAGGATTCAAGTATCCAGGCAATGGTTGCTAAGGAAAATCTTTAAAATCCCCGAAAGTATGAGTTTTTGTGTACTTATTGGCCCGAAGACGCAAAAGAAGGGCATTAAAACCAAACAGACGCATGGTTGCCGGTCAAGGAACGAGTAACGTCATAGGTATGCAGATTAGCACAGCATGTTTTTGAAAAGATTCAGCTACTCCGAATTTGCTCAAAATCCCCTGGATTGATACGTGGTGATACTTGACATACTCTTTCAAAGTCCCAGCCTGGATTTGGTCAGCCGCGAAACAAAGGCGATGTTTTGAAATGGCAAATGTGTAATTAATAATATCGTACAATTTTTGAACTTAATTCTATTCTTTCATGCCAGATCTCACAAATTAATGAGTATTTTTTAAACGCATGCCGAGCCTTACAACTCTGCCGAAATTAATTTCATCATATGGAAAATTGCCAGACTTTAAAGCTTTCAAATATTTACAAAACAGCAGAAGGCAATAGTGCCTAGAAAACTATGTAAACGGTAACGATTTTCAAGTGCAGTAGCGCGCATTGGGAACGCTGCAAGTCTTGGCAATCGCTCTTGCGTTGGATCCCTCGGTATCGCCTTAAAAGAGCATGAAATAAGACGACAAATACTTTAAGCATAGGTTACAAGTGTCATATAAAGTGAAACCTCCCCATTGGTGTGGTAGTGTTAAATGGGGCTTATGCCACGCTACATTATAGGCACAGAAAATCTGTGAAAGCAGAGTTGAGTTTCTGGAAAGAGATGGAAATTTAGTTCATCAAAAGTTGTCGTCAAATAATCTTTTTCTTTTGATGTGTTCTTTGTCACGCCGCATATCTCTAATGCTACGTGTCTTCATAAAGGGTGGCATATTTCTCGAAGAGATATTCGGACTCTACGAGTTTTGCACTTCGTTTTATTGTTTACCGCTCGTTGGTGGCTCATTTAAAGCTCTTGGAGTAAGAAAGACTCTCAGCGTTCGAAAATCGAAAAGTTCGTTTTTCCACATAGAGCTGCCACAGGGATGATCGCCGCGTACGATTTCAGATATCGGTAATGTCAGGTAATTTGTTTCTCTAGTACCAACCTTTAAACGGTGGCCGCTTATTATTCATGATAATTCGGTAATAGCATGGTTAAGAATTCCATTGAGGAAAGTTTGAGCAAAAGTTTAGGTCCTTCATTTTGGAGGTAAGTGATTCCTTTACAGACTCTTTGGCAGAGCAGTTTTATTGCACAGTTTAGGGTGTGGGTCGTTAATCGTGAATCTACAGAACACCATGATCGGCCCTGGCAACGCTTTCTTGGATATAAATACCATTGTAAACGCTGATAATAGCATGAACAGCTTTAGGAATCTCACGTAATTTATCAAAAGAACAATTGCAAAAAGATTTTACCCAAATGAGAAAATACTACGCACACGTCAGAAATCTCTGAATCCTAACGTTGTTTTTTTTTTTGTCGAATCAAGCAAGAATGATAAGAAATTTTAATAATTAAATTGTAGATGTCTCTTCTCCTTAGTAGAGATGAAAATTATGCATGTCAATTCTTACCTTAATGTAGAGTTTGCAGTAACACGTTCGTTTTTTCAGACAAAGCTGCTTCGCTGACTCTATATCGGGACGGCTTCCTCTGCTGAATATGATATGTTTGCTTGCAAATGAATATATTTATCTACTAGGGAAGCCACTTGTCTTTTGTCATCAAACTCATTATGTAGATTTATCCAAGGTCATTCATAAATTTACGATGGCAAAGGTACGTTCTAGTTGAATTAATCCTTGGTAATATTAAAGTGTTCGGGTTCCGTTTCAACGAATGCACCATTGCTCCCTACTTCGATTAGATTAAGGACAAAAAGAAGTTACTGGGTACGGATAATTTTGATTTTCGAATTTGAGGGCGTGGTTTCTTATTTGTTATTCCATACTATTTAAGCCTTTGTGTTTGTTTCAAAAATGAACACAATTATACTTTACTACCAATTACAAAGGAGAATATTCCTTTCATATCTCATTTAAAAATTTCACAGAATAATATTGAAGAAATAAAAACATATTGTACTCGTACAGGAAAAGAAAAGGGTTCATATACTTCCGGCGGCCCTTGCTTTTTGTGTTTGATCATTAGTTCCAACAAATCAGCGTTGATGACACATTTTCCTGCAATATGTTTATCAGTAATCATTGAGAGAGCGTTGTTGATATGCATGGGACAGAGAGACCACCGGAGAAATATTCGATGACGCCCATAGGCATACAAACGTACGCTATTGTACATTATATTCGCGCCAACATTGAAGAGAGTGACGCCAAAACATAACTTTCATAATTTTTCACTGAAAAATAAGGCTACAACTTAATCTTCAATTTCGTACACGTGTCACCAACATCAAGTCATAAACTTTCGATAATTTATTTCGGCAAACATGCCCATAATCTATCATTTGAATGTTGAAAATCAGTGATCAAGATAGCATGTCATTGAAAGTATCTTTTAACATGTAAGAACCGTGTAAACACTTTTCTTTGTCTGGGAAGGAAAACATGATTAGGTAATTGATTCCGATGATTTTGTTGCTGGTTAAAACTGCCCTGGGAAATAATCAGCTGTATTTTTTCCATTTTCGCGAGACATGTATGATTTCCGTGAGGAAAATGCGTGTACAAATATACCGAAAATATCAGTTTCATTATCATGCCATCATGATCTCTGTCACAAAATGTTGGGTTATTTGTTTCGCTCGTTCCTGTGTTCAGTCTGACTCGTATTCTCATTCAGCTTTTTGGAAACATTGTAGAAAGGTTCTTTATTAAGTTTTTGCTCACATTCAACTTCTGTATATTTTTCTGTATATATTTTTTAGTATGGGCATTTATGGCCTTAAATATAGAGTAATAATAATTTGTCAACTATGGTATTTCAAAAATGCTAGATTTTGAACAGGTAAATTGCGACAGCCAACAGCGGAGTATTTTGTAGCGGCTGTGCTTGTTGTAGCGTCATTGAAAAGGAGCACCATTGTGTCGTTAACACCTAGGTGACAGGGAGGTGTAGGCTTAGCGTTGACTATCTTTGAGAAGCATGATAGTGTTTGATCGGCCGACAATTCTCAAATGATTATTTCATCCCTGGATATCTCCTTAGTGCCAGACGACTTCTGCAAGCATGGTTTTTGTCCATGATCAGATGTTTCGTGTTTCGTAAACTTCAGGATGTGGATGTGGAAATTGCACAACCGAGCTGAGTATACTAGTTTGATCAATATTTTGAACCTTAAGTTAGAATTCGCCACGAGGACAAACAGCGGGACTCTAAAATTTTTACAGTTGTTTTCTGATCTACCACTTGTGGGCGCTCATTAAAAGCACTTGGAGAAAGAAGAACTTTTACTGCTCAGTTTTTCGAAAATCCAGAATTATATGTTTCCTCCATGGAGTAAACACAGGAAATGCGGCCATTCTGAATTTCAAATATCGCAATTTGTTGGGTTTCCCTAGTTTCAAACTTTGCACGGCAACCCTCGATTTTTTTCTTGATTTGGTAAGAGAATGATTGAAAGTTTTATTCAGGAAAATTTGATGAATAGATTACGTCTTTCACTTTCGAGGCGCATACTACCTTAAGAAAAGTGAGTATTTTATTCAACGCGTACGCATAGTTGAAATTTCCCCGTTTGAATTTACCTTCTACAATTTTTCAACTGAATAAAAAAATTAAATGGTTTAAATCAGATAATGTGCAATTTGATGACATTTACAGTTTTCATTTTGCATTATAGTGAAAGAATATGTGAAAGCCATACTGAGAAAAGTTTCAGAAAAATCTTACATTTTTCACTGTCGATTTCACGTTTCGATTGTAGGGTTAATGAAGGAGTACTGTCGTCTCGAGCTTTACACGTATGAGACAAGAAGGCGTTAAGTTTGCATTGCATAGCTTTCAGAAACATAGGGCGCTTTAATAAGCCTATAACACTATACCCGCACGATTTAATTCACCAATGGCGATGGCTACAATCAGATTGTTTTTGAAAAATGAGATCCTGCGTTTTTCAGAATCTTAAGGGCAGTGATGTGGACTAGCACCACGGAGAATAATAGTTGGCTTAATATATTTTGACCGCTGAAGCAAAGTGATTTCTTTATAGACTTATGTTAAGGACTTCACGCTTTGGTTTACCTTCGACAATGTCACAATATGAGAAAAATAAATCAATAACATTTAAGCTTAGGCAATCATTAAGATACGAGCTACGATGGAAATGTCAAGCTTGGGCAATCGAATTAAACACTAAGTCATTATCCTTCCCTTCCACGTTCAATAGTACAAAATATGTCGACAGAGTGATAATCACGCATTTATTTCGGGTGTCATCAATCTTTCTGATTGGTCATTCACCCGAAAACCTGTGTCTGATACGTCCCATACAATGGTACTGACATGCATTAGTAAGAAATAGTTTTCTTCTCTTCAAGGCCATGTTCGCAAACAAAAGACGTCCGTTAAGACCTTAAACACGTCCCTGATCTCAAACATGTCCCAGTGCTATACGTGCAGTAAGATAGGGGGACAGTCAAGTCTTGCAATACGTGTGCAAAAGAATAGGACGTTTTCAATGTTATATGAACATTTTGGAAGTCATACTAGATGCTGCTGTTTAATTCTTCAAACTGCAACCTAAACAAGGATTAAAGCTTGGAAAACAATTAACAAAAGTGAGGGTTATTGTTTTTCAGTAATATACTTACCCTATAAAGAAATGCTGTTGAAGGTAAGCACATTTTTGAAGTAATACTTGCTGCTGCCACAAAAATATAATATAACGACTCTAAATAGAAGTATAAGGATTAGTGGGTTTTCTCCCAAAATATCCCTATATACCTATTACTGCTTTTTAATAGTTTACGTTGGATATATAAGTTGGATATCCAGGCTGGTGATGGAAATCATAGCTATAGTGATTGTCGAAAAATATACACTTGTAATGCCTAGCATGTTGCCTCAAACAAACAAAGTACTTGTATGCAGCAGTTTAAAGATAAAATAATCATAATTATAAGGGAACACTTTAGAGGTCATCGTAGACACTTTTAAAGTCAAATGCATTTGTCAAGTCAATACTAATTGATAAAAAAATGGGATGTATCGTAATCCTTTTAGCAAGGGATACTTAAGAGGTCCCTCAGGACATTTTTGGAGTCAACCTATTAGCTTGAATTCATTGCTGGTAGTTGTGCATAGTTTTCTCCCAAAATATCCCTATATACCTATTACTGCTTTTTAATAGTTTAATCAAGACCCACTTTAGAGGTCATGGGAGCACTTTACTGATCAGAACATTTTCCCAATGAATATTGTTTGTTGGATAAAGCATTCGAAGGGTATGTTGGTCAAATTATCACTGGACAACTTTAAATAATATCCTTTACACGTTTATAGTAAAAGTATTTTTAATCCATAAACCAAAAGTACTTAGATGTAGCTGTGGGAATATATACTCATCATAATAATCATTGGACATTCTTGAAGTCACTGGGGACATTTTTTGAATTCAAGTATGTATTTTCAATTAAATGCTTTTTTTGGACAAATTATCTTAAGTATACCATAGTCAGACCAGAAATGGTCACTTCAGAGGTCACTTGGGACAAATGCTTTAATTGATAGTCCTTGGAGCATATCACTATCAGAATAATTTGGGGACACTTCAGAGGTCACGAGTGAAACACAATTATAAAAATCCAACGTAAACAATGCAAATATTGAAGAAAAGGCATAATCTTTAAAAACGCAATACAATACAATACAATACAATACAATACAATACAATACAATACAATACAATACAACACAATACAATATTATACACCTACGTCTCTAACCTACGGAGTTTCGTCGTACAGTAAGTTTCGGTATCAGAGGACGCGGAGTCCAATAACTTTGAGGCGGAGTACAATTACTTAAGGTATTATTGGACGCTATTCGACCTTTGACCTCAAAACACCTTTACGTCAACAAGAGGAAAAAGAAAATAATATTTTACATTTTTTACAAAAATATATACTTCTTAACATTCAGTACTTCACAAACTAAATCATGATCAGTCCAAAACCCGTGAATTTGAGTGAAATTATGCTGCTGACGTAAAATGTCTACCACGTGCACTGCGCAGCGCGGGTTGATATTTAATTCTGTCCGCTTAGCGGACGCGCTGAACGCGTTCCCAGTCTGCTCGCGATCGCTCAGTCTAGTGTGCGAGAAGCATCCAAAAAAAGCGCCTAAATTTCGACTTTTTCAGGTAAAATTGGACTAAAAAGGTGTATAATAATAAGGTTATTCACAAAATACCGGGATTCATGTCATCGTACATCGTACGCTACATTATTGTCATCGACGCTACGCGTCTCGGACAAAACCTCCGATGCACGATGTACTCGGACATAAATCCCGGTATTTTGTGAATAACCTTCTAATACAATACAATACAATACAATACAATACAATACAATACAATACAATACAATACAATACAATACAATACAATACAATACAATACAATACAATACAATACAGTACAATATAATACAATACAATACAGTACAGTACAGTAATATACTGTACAGTACAGTACAGTACAGTACAGTAAAATACAATATAATGCAATATAATTCAATACAATACAATACAAAACATTATTAAACACCTACTGCCGTAACCTATGGGTGTTTGACCGTCCAATAACTTTCTGTATTTTGTATAGTACGCGGAGGCCGGAACACGGGAGACGCGCGACACGCCTGTTTGACCTTTGACCTAGCGATTATTGGATGTAAACAAACTATTTTAAGGTAAGTTATAGACATAATAACAACTTCCACCAAAATGTATTCGTAGTATAAGGTTTAAAACACGCTAAACACAAAACTGAGTCTAACTGCAATTGATCTTAAAAAACTAATTAAATTGAACACATTCAGCGAAGTTTGCTTGTACTGCACTTAAAATTAATTGGCTTCGTGCCAACGCAAGGGACTTATACTACGGAGCGCGTTCCACTCATATCGTGCGTGCAGCATCCCTCAAAATTTACCATATAATTAGTTTATACGGACTATAAATATTATATAGGGCTCAGCCCTTGGTGTCGCGCCAGGGGTTAAGATTGGCAATGTTATTTGTATTGATTCATGATAAACTATAATTGTTACTTCATAAACGTTTATATGAAAACTATGCCCAGTTTCCCTCTGATGAAAGCAGTTCACGTACTTACACGACGTCAAACCCTGCAGCAGGGCAGGTATAGATTTTCTGTAGCGTGTAAAAATTTTGGACAAAAATTGGCAATTTTTACAATGATAACAGCCTATGGCGTTAAACAAGGGACGTATTATGCAATAATTATCATTGCAATGGTAACCGCACTGCCCACCTTCCACTTGCAAGCTGAAAACTATAGCGTTCCGTCTAAAAACTTGCAATTTTTGAATCTAATTATTGACACAGGCGGCGCTCTTCTATAATTCAATCCCAGCATTCTTTGCGTATGCCTCCGTTCATATGCACGACAGTTTTCTCCGTTTATCTATATCAACGATACTTTGTATCAGCGACAAGGTGTATAATAACATTTACTGGCTAATAATAAAAGAGGTATATTTTATAAAAGGCATGTTATATCATAGTTATTTGTTTCGTATTTGTTTATTTACGAGTACTCAAAAAAAAAACATGGCGGCGCCCATCATGAGAAAGAAGGGTACACTTCCGGTTACTCGCATAGTATATTATGAATAAGCGCATGCGTAGTAAGTAAGCCGCTGGCGCGACTATTAATGGAGGGAGGTGTATAATAATAGGGTTATACACAAAATACGGCCCTGTATGGACGAGGGCTCAGTGAGTGACGTATTGGACGAGCCTATGAATAACCCTATAATACAATACAATAAAATACAATACAATACGTAGGATTGATGAGATGAGTATTTACTTGACGTGATTGATGGACAGCTGGTTAGATAGGATACGATTATCTGACACGGGAGAGATCGGTGTAAATATGATATTTCGTGAGTGGTTTTTGGATTCAGCAGTTAATTTGTTACTTAATTGAATTCCGCAATGACATCACAACTTCTGCATGATCAAGTCAGTACTATGAGTTAAAAAGAAGTTCACCTCTTGACTGAATGTGACTTACACTATCATTGTTTAGTCGTTATTTGTTACACGTGTGATGCACTTAATAATAATTAGTCCGATTTTCACGATACTTATATAATAAGGTAATTTTGAGACGCCGAAATGAAAAAAATGCCATCAATTTTGTAGTCAACTATTACCATGGCAACCGTTTTGGCTCCCAAATCGTAATTTTCTTAAAATTTTGATGAAAGAATTTAGATATTCATCAAACTTACAGCATAAACGTATTGAAAATGTCTGATTGCAAAATGGAAACTTTCATGGCAACCAGTTCGTGACATCAAAATTAAAATTTTCTGATATGGATGATGACAAGAAATTCATCAAACTTACAGCATAGATGTAAGTTGTATTTGTGACTACAGCTATTTAATACAAAAACTGATTGCCCTTTGCATGGATATGGTTTGTGTCATCTGTCGCAAATATTTCGGAGAATTACTATTTTAACATGTGATGACCAGATTCTGCATCCTGGCATAGAACGAAAGTCTTCAACAAAATTAATGCACATAAATTTCTTTCACAACAAGGACATCTGTGGGTGACAGAAATCAGTGATGCATGAAATGATGACACTTTGTTATCGACAGATTTGACAGCCTGACAGGTATGTACGTCACGAATGTTCCGTTGACATATGTACCTAATGGACAGCAACACTTTCACGGGACACAAGAAGTGCAGTAATGATTTCAGAGCTTAATGTTCGCGTTTAGTGGGTGTCATAAAACTATCAAGAAGACATGATCAAATTTAGAGTCAAATATAAGATGAACTCTTTTCAGAACTTAAAGGAAACTTTTATTCCGGTAGCAAATTGCACTCGGGAATCAATATTCAGTGAATATAATCAGGATAGTTTTCCCCTTCAAACCTAAAATTATAAAAACTTTTGCTCAAACTTTCCTCAAGCATACTTCCAAATGTCCCCTTTAAAATTAAAAATATAAAGCTATAGTAATTTTGAAACTTTAGGCACTAGAAAAGTATCACTAGTGGTTACCGACACTTTACGTTAAAAATGGGCACAATGCCTCATTTACGAGTCTTTCTTCGAATCTTAATAGTTCTTACATCTGATTTTGAGTAAGAACATAAGGAAGAAACGAAAGCGTTCAACGTCTCTGGTGTACCCTATCCCTTTTGCTGCTAATGATGTTGTGTGTTTCGTGTGTGTAAAGTTGGATTTCCCTGCCGTGTCGTGGGTAAACCTGTTCGACCAAATTTCCTGTAATATAATAAACAGGTCCACAGTCATTAATGCTGTCCTTGGATTTGGGACAAACAACGGTGGCGAAACAGTTAACCCAACTGTTTATAGGTTTTCGACCTTATGCATAGCGAAATGACTATAGCCACCGATGTGATGCTCTTTAAACCTAATGTTTTAGATGGTGTGGTTTGATTACACTGAAAAATAAATGACGTGCCTATGGCTGCTCTGGAAAGTTCGAGATATCCCGTGGAAACCAGCCCGACACTCCATCAAACATTTTTAGAATCTAACAACCTGACTTCGGATCCTTACAACCAATCTTCAAATCCTCGCGTCCAAACTTCAGATTCAGGCAGCCAAACTTCGGATCCTGTTAACCTATTATCGATTCCTTTTATCCCAACTTGGATTTCAAGCTAGCTGACCTCATACGCTATCATCTTATCTTCAAATCCCGAGTCCTAACTTAGGATTAAGGCGATGTAACTTCAGATCCTGTCAACCCATCGTACAATTCTAACAACCTAACTTCGAATCTTATCAACCTATCTTTCAATCCTCACTGCATAGCTTTGAATTCTCACAACATAAGCTAACACTCTGCTAGCTTAGTTCGGCGATTATTGCGCGCCAAGGTCTCTTGTATGGCAGCTAAATTGTCCCCGTAAGTTAGTTCTTCGAAGACTCTTGTCGAACTAACCACCCGCGACAGCGGACGATGAGTGAAATCAGAAGCAGTCGAAATCAGACACTGTAACAAATTAAACAATATCTCCGTTTTGAGTAGACTCACAAGATGCCTAAAACCAGTGACTGCAACAAATTTAGCAATACAATACACTACAAAGCGCATAACATGGTGAAAACGGAATATACTCTTGTGGTCGAAGGGGTGACAGAGTGTTATTATACACACACTAACACACACAAACAAGATCGGGCTGACAGACATCGCAACATTAGCTCACACGCGTGAAAACGTCGGCTAAAAATAAACTATATGAGACTGATATGGCTTAATGACAGACATTATGGCGTTTCATTGTTTGGGTGTGAGGTAGTATTGTAAATAATAAGTAAAAATCACCAAGCAAAGCAACATTCTCACAGCTTTCACGAATAACGTTTTCCATGAATAGGACATTTTCGGATCATCCAAAAACCTTTGCCTAATAGGTCTGTGACACTGGTATACACATTCTCCTCTCTACGTTTTTCATTGTAACTATCTATATTGCATGGAGGGGAGTCAGTTCCATTTTGACTGACATCTCTGTAGTCACAGCAACAGTCTCCAAAGTTAAGGCACTTTGGGTCTCAGTTACAGCTACACATACACTTTGTAACTTATGGCAGATTAGTCAAGTATGACACTGAATTGCACAGTGGCTTGTATGGCGACGTGTTCAAACACGAATCAAGTCTATGGGCAGTGTTCACTTCAACACATACATCATCCACCACTTCTGAAAGTACACTGTTTACAAGTAAAAACAAAGTCAGTTCGCCAGAAATTTAACGTTTCGTACCGTAAAAGTACTTTAATTACAACAAAACGTTAGACAATTGTATGGACGTTCACTGTTGTCATTATGTTGTACCTACAATATGCATATTTTGAATGGTAGAGTTGGTTTCGATGCAAACAAAGGAGAATTCACATGTGTTGCCAATGCTGGAACAAGTGTGGTTGATTACACATTGGCGTCTTCAAATCTTTTCACAAATGTCAAAAACTTTTCCATTGAACTACGTAGCGAATCAGACCATTTTCCTATGTCATTTTCTTTAGCAGCAACCTTTATGCCATTGAAACCAAATACAAGGAGTGTAGTACATATGGGTGACCATGTTTTACAAAAATGCACCTGGCGTCCTGAGAAAAGTTGGGACTTTTCAAGCCAATTACAAATATATATGAAAAATCATCATTTCGAAGATAAATTTTTAGATCTCTCTGTTGATGTAAACAATTTAATTGAAAATGTACATGATGCTCTTATGAGTGTAGCAGAACAATGCAATATGGTTAAGGAGGCTTCGTTGCCCATGTCAAATCAGAGGCAGCAACCTCCTTGGTTTGATAAAGAGTGTGCATTTTTTGAAGAAAAAGAAGTATGGTTTACTGAGAAAATTTAGAAACAAGAGTGATACAACGGAGTTGAATCTTTACAAAGACGCTAGGGATGAGTTCAGAAATATCTGCCGAAACAAAAGACGTAATTTCTTTAGTGAGCAGAAGGCAAAACTGGGTGTTCTTGCCTGCACAGATTCAAAATAATTCTGGATGACTTTAAGACGTGCTACGTCTATTCGTACTTTTTTATTTTACGATTATTTTAGAAACCTTTTTGTTGAAAATGTATCTGTTGAAGATGATTTTCCTCTGTCTGACGACTTTAGAAGTACCTTGAGTTCAGCAGATGAGCCTGTAAATGATATAGATTGGGATATTCTCAATGGGCCGATTACTAATGATGAAATAGAAAAGGCAATCAGAAAACTGAAAAATGGTAAAGCAGCGGGTCCTGATTTGCTCTTAGGGGAGTTTTTTAAATCTACAAGTTCTTTTTTGATACCCTACTTAAATGTCCTGTTTAATAGACTTTATGACGCAAGTATTTTTCCAAAAGATTGGTCGAAAGCAATTATTGTCCCCCTATATAAAAGCGGTTCAGCCGACTCTCCCGAAAACTACAGAGGTATATCCCTGTTAAGTGTTTTTAGTAAAATTTTCACTTGCATTTTGAAAAGTCGTCTCACATTTTGGGCTGAAGCATTGGGAAAGATTGATGAAACTCAGGCAGGTTTTCGACACGGTTATTCTACGATAGATAACATCTTTATCTTACAGTCTGTTATTCAGAAATATCTATCAAGAAAACGTGGAAAATTTTATTGTGCCTTCGTTGATTTTTCTAAAGCCTTTGATACTATTGAACGTCGAAGAGTCTGGTTTATACTCTTACAGGATACTGTTAAGGGACAAGTGTTCAAAATGTTGATTTCTGTCTATAAAGAAGTTAAATCTTGTGTACATACAAATATGCAATGTTCAGAGTACTTCAGTTGCCCTGCGGGTGTCAGACAAGTTTGTCTGCTAATTGCATTCCTTTTTTCCTTTTCCATAAACAAGCTGACACATAAGGTAAAAACCAGTGGCCAATATGGTATTCAACTCTCTCCTGATTTGACTGAAATATTGTGTTTACTTTTCGCTGATGATGTAGTTCTCTTTCAGACACAATTATTGGTTTACAACGTCTTCTTTACTGTTTGAGTAGTTATTGTAGTAAATGGAAAATGACAGTCAATCTGAAAAAGACGAAAATTGTTGTTTTTAAAGCTGGAGGATATCTTTCAAAACACGAAAAGTGGTTTTTCAATGGTGATAGTGTTAATGTTGTATCCTATTACAAGTACCTGGGTGTTATGTTTTCTTGTAGACTTTCTTGGTCTGTGGCTACGAAAACACTAGCACAACAAGCTAAAAAGTGCTTATGAGTATACATAGAGCGAGTAAAAAGACAGGCTCTTTCTCATGTGATGTATATTTTAAGATTTTTGATGCTATGGTCTTACCAATCCTTACATACGGTTCAGAAGTATGGGGATACACACAATACGATTACCTAGAAAAGAATCCAGTATCTAGCATGTAAGCTATTCTTAGGAGTCTCATGTAACACACCAAATGTTGCCATTTTAGGTGAGTGTGGCAGATATCCTATTTATCTGCATATAGCGAAAAAATGTCTGAAATATTGGTGCAGGCTTTTAAGAATGCCAAACGATCGCTATCCAAAGAAATGTTACCAGATGCTTTATTATATTGACAAGTCTGGTACGAGGTTAAAACCCACATGGGTACATCATGTGAAAAATCTACTTTATCTGTGTAATCAACATGATGTATGGGATAACCAGGAAGTTCTTGATGAGAGCATTTTTATGAGTACTTTTATAGAGAATTTTAAAAGTTATTTGTATAATACCTGGTACAGTGAAATATGTACTCTCGACAAACTTTCATGTTATCGGGAATTTAAGAGCTCTCTTGTACCGGAAAAGTATCTTTCCACTGTGAAAATTAAGATACATATGGTTATGCTAGCCCGTTTAAGATGCTCTTCTCATCACTTACGAATTGAAACAGATAGGAAACTAAAAAATGATGTACATGAACGAATATGTTTGTTATGCGATAGGAACAAGGTTGAAAACGAGTACCACTTTGTTTTACTGTGTAACTTTTTCGATAGCTTAAGGGTGAAATATATTCCCCGTTATTATTTCAATCCTCCGACAGAGAGAAAATTCATATCTCTGATGCAATCACTTGATCCTAATACAATTCAGCGTCTAGCAGCATTTACATTTCATGCAATGAAATTAAGAAAAGAGACTACTGAACAGTACTAAGATTGTTGAGTACGTTTTTGTACTATGTACCTGTCAATTTATGTACTTTCCTTCATGTAATGTTAGAGTGTATTGGGCCGATGGCCTTAAATCACTGAATAAAAGACCTTATAAGACCAAAAGTACTTTAATTACAACAAAACGTTAGACAATTCTCCACCGAGTGGTGGTATTCCAGGAGCAGAAAGTCAGGATATAACCACTGATGATACAACCTTGAGGCTGATAGCTGTTAAACCTTGTTTTGATTCTAATAAAGTGAAGTTAATGTTGTGGCATATACTTTTCAATCAGTTATAACAGTTGCAGACCATTATGAATCAAATCAATGTGGGGCCGATTCCAACACATATTTTGTTATTAGGCTGCGTTAACAAATTAGGGGTTGGGGTAGGGGGCCGGAGGAATCGCGATTGAAAATTCACTTTTTTCAGATACCCCCTCGATACTCTAAATACTTGTTAAGTTACCCCGTTTATGTGATCAAATATTTTCAAGTCTTCCCCCCAAATTCTCATATAGCCGCATATTTTGTAGGGGTGCACGCAAATAAAACATAAACTATGTATTTGGCAGTTCTGGTCGCAAATGTTCAACACTACTTGTTACTAGCAGTTTGTAGAGCCGTATTCCTAGGCAAGTTCTTACATTTATTCATTTAAACACAACACTGAACTCTTTTTTTTATATATAAGTCAAAGCCGACTTAAGCTAACCAAACTCGATCAGGCCATGTCAATGGCACCTGCTGAAGAGCACACAAAATGACGATCATTAGAGATTATGAAAGCTATAAAATCCTAGCTACATTAGATGCTCCTTCTAAGTTTTACATTGATAATACTAGAAGGATAAATATTCCATCAAATAAATGTTTTAAATCTCTGAATTTTTAGGATTAATAATGGTAAATTTGTTAAAATTAATTAATACTATTTAGTTACACATTTAGTCACCTATTTTTTCATTTTTCATTTAAATTGGTCTTTTCTGTACAAAGTTTTACTTTTGTGTTATTTTACGATGAGAATGTGAAAATTTAGAAAATTGAGCACGGTGATATGACCTCTATCTTGTTTCTTTAATATTTGATAATTATCATTTGCAAGAATTCAAAACTCCTTGATAACTTTCAAGATGTGTTGCTTTCTGGCCTGACCTTTTGTACAAGTTTGTGTCACTGTTATGAGCGTAACATGGCCGGAACTCTTCTTCAGCTACTTCATAGTCAGAATATCTCTGTCACTGCCGGTATGCAGTCTACATGCCCCTTGAAGGGTAACTGTCAAGTTGAAAGTGTGGTTTACAAGGCCAAGGTATAAATAGGACAACACGGAGGTCTACATCGGACTCACTGATAACATCATAAAAGACGCGCTTCGCTAATCACATGCAATCGTTCCGTAACGAAAGGTATCGGCAATGCAAGGAGCTTTCCAAGTACGTTTGGTCCCTAAAACAAAAGAACCAGGTCTTTGACATTTCATGGTAAATTATTGACAAAGCATCAAGTTACTGTACTATAAGCAAGCGAAGTAATCTTTGTATATCAGAAAAACTACACATTGTCAATGCTGACGGATCTACTCTGTTAAACGCTGTTGGTTTCAAAATGTCGCCATCAAAAGAAATATTATTTATCAAATTTTTTTTAATTTTTTATTCATTTTAACATAAAAAAGAGATGGAGCAGGTGTACAAGTGTAATAATTCAGAAAAAAAGGAAAAATTCAATCTACATATCTTTTGTCTTATATATGAATTTCTCGATACACAATTTTCTCTTAAGTTCTGCAAGGAAAAGAAACAGGAAAAGATCTTCATTTTTTCTCTTCTGTGTATAAATAAACCATTTTCCATGAAAAATACAATAGTTTAAAATGTGACTCATTTTGTTTGCGGAGGTTAAGCCAGCACTACATGTTTGATGGAAATACTAATACTAATATTCATTACTTGAGAATCCATTTTGTAAACGAAGTCCAAAAATTCTTTGTAGAATTACATTCACCGAAGTAGTGAACTACGGTGTCCTTTTCGTGGCAGTAATTACAGTTTTCTGAATTAGTAAGCTTCCACTTAAAAAGTAGTGCATTGCAAGTGAAAACTCTATGTAATATTTTGTATTGTAAAGCTTGTATTTTAGTTTCTTTGACTGAACGGAAAACAAGTGTATAAATTTTTGCCCAGTCTTCTTCTTGAATATCCGAAAAAAATTCATTCCATCTCTGTTTACTAGAATTCTTAAACACTGGACGCTTAGACATAAAACGACTGTATAGCTGACCAGTTTTCATGGTTGAAGCGTCTCTGACAGTGCTTTCATTTGTGTCTCTATCCCGAGGTAAAATGGTTTTCCAGGTTTTGGAATAGCAGATTTTAACAAAAAGTAATGAATGAAATTTGTTGGGTTCAATTTATGTTTCTGTTGAAAAGTTTGCATATCAATAAAGCTACCAGTATTGTCAACAACATCTGAAACTTTCTTAATACCTGCATCATACCAAGCTCTGAAAAACAAAGGCTTTTTGTCTGCAGTGACGATATATTTATTGAACCACAATGGTTCATTAAGGATTTCTTTTTTGGTATTTGGCGTTGATGAGTGGATCTGACTATGATATAATAACATCTGTGGTCGGAGAGTTGTTGCGGAAGTTTGGTGCCAGCGACCTGTTACATCGGCTTTTCGTCCGCTGACTCAGAAAACTCAACTATTTTCTGAATCTCAGATTCGGAAGGCCTGTCGTCTCTATATGAAGGTGGGACTGAGATCACGCGACATGTAATGGCAATGCCCTTAATTACCCTAGACCTTGATTGTAATCGACTGGACAGCTAGGAACTCATACATCTAGACACTTAGAGTCTGTTTTTTGCGTTGTTTACTTACTGAGAAATAATATTTTTTTGAAAAACTAGTTATTCCATCACCCGTTGCCATAGCAACAACTCTGACATGGCATTTCCACTACCTTAAATGACCTAAGTTTTGCTTGCAACCGACTGGGTAGCTTGTCACGGGGAAGTATTTAACATCATGACAATGTAATGCGGAGGGGTTCCCATGAAACCATGCCCACCAAACATGGACACTCGTTTCCAATATTCAAAAAAAGATTGCAGTCAATTCCGTGTTAGTATACTAACGTTATGGTAAGCACTGCCCGTTGACACGAATGTATGTTAAAAAGAATGGATTGTCCATCTGAATCGCAGTTAATTTTATTTTAACCCATTCGGATTGTTTTTAAAATTTCACCTTCCAAAGTTTTAGTAGATTAATTGATCAAGCACTATTTTTCTCAAATCCTAGCACTGCATGATACTAAACAACATGATACATTATCTGGTAGTTTAATGGACTATTTGGCATTTCGCACAGCCAGCCAAGTTTTTGTATGATCGAAATGGTTCTATCCTATAACATACTGCTCCTATGATGCTCTGTAGTTTTAACCCCTTCCTCGCCATTTTCTCATCCCAGTGAGTCTTGCGTAAACAGTAGTGCTTCGATTATTTGAATTCAAAAAAGGCCCTTTTTGTAGATATTCCAACTTTTTGTTAACAAACAGTGCATGAGGGGAACGCTCCATTAACTTGGACGTACCCGAGTAACCCGAGTTGGTTATCAGAGGATTAATCTCTATGTCAACATATGCGAACAGATTATCTTTTAGTGTAAACAGAACATTAGCACTGCCGGAACTACTTTTAGCATAGCCATTCGGCGCCTGACTTGATGATGGCCCCCCTGTCCGGCACTCAGGATTTCCAACCAGCGTTAAAAGTGCCGTCCAGCACTTGCTGTTACTTTGACGTCATCATTTAGTTCATAAAATTGCATGAAGAGTTTACAAAACGATGGTACTATAGAATCCTTTTCAAATAAAATGCTGTTTAAACAATACTAGCAGTTAATTAACGTACGCTGATTTTGCATACGAAAAGCTATTTTTGTATGAATGTTTATACCCCTATAAAGAAAGTACGGTAGCGAAAATTAGCACAACAAAACAGGACTTCAGCACAACAAAACGACTTTTACTAAAACGTACTCTTTCAATTTCAGTTCAGACTCACATTGCGGAAAGGTGCATGCAATGCAATGAAAGTCACGAGCAAACGTTGGTGTCAACGGATCCAATCTTTGAATTATCAATGAATACTCACTTATTTTTCTGGTCAAAAGCCAAAGGTTACTTGTCCATCGCAACAAGCCTCTCTGTTTGAATCCGCGTGTTCATTTTTAGCCGGATGCCGGCCAAATTGACCGGCTACTTCCGTAATTTGGCCGGCTACTTTTCAGCAATGTTTCGCTCTCTAGCCCCGAAATTCTGGTTTCGATAATAATATTTTGATATTGTTGTCTTGCAAGCCGGAGATAACATTTTAGAAGTGCCTATGTGGCTATATGTAATCTAGCAATTTACGCGGTGAACTTGTTGCTATCTAGTATCAGCCTGCAGTACCGCGATCTGCGAACGTGCACTGTACTAGGAATCGCTCTCGAGGTCATCCTTGCTTTCCCGACTACAGCCCGAATTATTCGACGTTCACATCGGGTGCAGCTTACCATTGGACTGACGTTACGCCCACTAATAGCCGGCCATTTCCGAATAAAGCCGACGTTTGTTTCTCTCAAACACGAAAGAGAAGAAAGTCTCAAACGCGGAAGAGAAAGTCGACGCTTCAGAGCTTTTGTTTTCTGCGTAAGAGTTGGGCCTTGTCTGATGGGTAGGTTTTTGATCAAATGTAAAGCAACCAAAAGTTACTGAGTCTCATTTTTCATACTTTTGAAACGCCACGTCAATCCATCCATAGTCGATCATAGATCTACATCGCGTTTTGTGGAGGGGCCGTGGTTTAAGCGGAAGGGAAAGTCTACGCGGGAGTCTACGCTTGAAAACGTTGATTTTCTGCGTAAGAGTAGGACTGTGTCTGTTTGTTGCCGGAGGTTTTAGATCAAATCTAAATAAGCAAACAATTACTTGGTCTCAATTTTCGTACTTTTGAACCGCTACGTCGATCACAGTGTCAAATTTCAGGTCGACCACAGTCCCTCTATCCACCGGTCTGGAAACGCCTATTGTAAAAGGTGTCAATCACCTGGACCGCACAGCCAAACCGCGATACGAGGGGCAGTTACGTGATAATGCGTAGCTTGGGTTTGTCCTGCATGCCACAGTCCCCGATTGTGTGTACGCTTTTCTCGAATTTTCGCTGTTTTTGGCTCTATTAAGTGTTCTCTGCGTCTATCTACGACACGAAGACAGAAATCATCATATCCTGAAACCGGTGTTTGTTTTTCGTGATCCTTCTCCCATCGTAAATGATGATAGTGTGCGATAATTTCTTGGGTTGATCGCTGCGAGTGTGTTGACGTAGCACAAGCAAGAGCTGGAGTCAAACCGGAAAATTTGTCGTCGCTTTCTCTTGCAATGCTCGTATTCAGTGCCTCCAAATATGATAAAATATGTTTTCTGTGTAATATTCTGTGAAATCATGTCTGTTATGAGCAGAATAGGAAAGACAACTGCAGAAATGCATGGATAGAGGACTGTGGGTCGACCGATATTGCATTATGTGTAAGCTTACTGTGTCACAATCGACTGCAGGTGTGTTGTACACATACGGTGTCATACAGGTTGACGTTGGGTGTCGTCAATTTGGAATTTTATCAAACATGAACACTGGAATTTAGCTCTCTTTTTCAATTATATTCAACATCACATAAATCAATGGTAAGCTCGCGAATTCGTTTTATTGTGAAATTGGTTCTGTCTGTGGCCTCCCAGCTAGGCGACTGATGCCGTATGTTGTGGGTTCGAATCCGATTGAAAACTATCCGAATTTTCTACCCTGGGTAGGTAACACTGCTGGTGGACAGAATTGTCCCCGAGGTTATCGTTCGCCCAGTTAAAGCGATGAAATTCGTTTCTTCGCTTCGATAAAGTGTGTATGTGCGATGTATGATAGTGAGCATGCGTGCGTGAGTGCTTCACGAACTCTACAACGTGTTGAGCGGTCTCAGTCAGAAAATGTAACAACTTAGCCGGCTATTGAACACTCTTTTTGGGAGTGGAGATTTAGCCGACTGGTTCTGTCTGTGGCCTCCCAGCTAGGCGACTGATGCCGTATGTTGTGGGTTCGAATCCGATTGAAAATTATCCGAATTAATACCGTGAATTAAATCACTGAAAATTGTGCCGTCCACCGACCGGCCTCGTTAACTGCCTCTACTATTTCTCCTTTCTTATAATATGTACGAGTGGCCATACTGTTTACAGACGGATCCGGCTAGCAATTCATTGACTTAAATTCGCTCTATAGGAGATGTAATGTCACAGGATACGCGCGGCTTTTGGAGTCCTTACTCACTCGTTACGTTGTTTGCAAGTACAAGAAAAATCTCGCCACTTGGAAAGAACGTTCCATGCTGTTCTGATCACATTTGCATGTATGATCAATGCGCGTTACTGAAGTGAAGCGTCCGAAAATAGGAAACTTGAATGAAAATGAATGAAGAACGATATTTTGTTTCACCATATTTCTAAAACTTAGTTTAGAGCCTAATTTAAAGAATAGACTAGATTACTTGCATTGAAAAAAGGGCAGTTCACTTTTTCCTGTCAACATAGTTCCATGTGCAAGCATATGTGTGTGCCCGTGGTATTGAGTGAGTCGTTACAGCCCTGACGTTCCTATCATAGCACCAGCTCGATAAGATAATCGCAACAATGGAAAATTAACACCTTGGGGATTAAAAGTCTTCTGTTTGTCACCCGAGTTGGCAGGCAGCAACTCGGGTTTCAGGTACCATCAAAGTTAATGGAGCCTTCCCTTAATGAATGGACTATTGGCATTTCGCACAGCCAGCCAAGTTTTTGTATGATCGAAATGGTTCTATCCTATATACATACTGTTCCTATGATGCGCTGTAGTTTTAACCCCTTCCTCACCATTTTCTCATCCCAGTGCGTCTTGCGTAAACAGTAGTGCTTCGATTATTTGAATTCAGAAAAGGCCCTTTTTGTAGATATTCCAACTTTTTGTTAACAAACAGTGGCACAAAGCGCAATGTTTCTTTTTCATGACTCATGCCAATCATTGTATGACAATTTATGCAAAGTCAATGGGGATCACCAGAGAAGGAAATAAAACAAATTAATAATAAATATCATTATCACTGAATCTATTCAATTTGTACTTAAAGAATTTAACTTAGATGATGAAATATTTCATTGGAAGGCAGGTTTCCGCAATGTTGAACTTATTTACTGGTAAATGTCCCGTATCAGATTTCATACTTTTCCCCATTAACGCACACATAATCTTAATTTAAATCTAACTCAAATGATTTCTCCATTGTTCGGTGAAAGGCAAAACTCTGATTGACTGTTCGGTTTCTGCATACTCTCTTTAATAGGATGACGTTGGCGTAGATCATTGATGTCTTAGCTTAAATTCAGTAATAGTAACTAATAGTAACGCGCTTGCCTACAAAAAAGTGTACGCTGAGCAGTTTAGTATAATGGAGAAGAAAAGTATATAAACAATGAGAGTATTACAAGTATTGCTCAATAAGCTATCTAAAGTTTTGATCTTTTTCATTTTCTGGTTCCACGGATTGTCCTTTTCGTCAGTGTCTAGAAATATTTAACTAAACGATCTGACAACACTGCACTATGTTCTGTGTGATTTGATTTGTTTCCCTTTCCGTTTGAATAGCCTTTCAAGGAAATTGATACTGTTAAAAGACTAATGAGGTGATGCGTAAAAGTACTTTGTTTCTGTAGAAATACCAATTTCGTTAGCCAATAATCTGTACTAAGCTCACAAAAGAAAATATATATTTATATTCTATAATTTGGCTATTATATAATTACTTTACAACCACGCTTAAAACGCTAACCATGACAATACTTCTGTAAATTTGAAAATATCCACATTCGAAAACAAAGTTTGGTGAAGGTATATTTATTTCCACATTTATTTCGTGACATTTAAATAAACGTTATCGGAAAAATCTACATTGCACAGTAAAAGAATATTAAGTTCAAGAAACCTTTTTTTCCAAAGATAATTTTTTCGAGTTTTTTTTTATTTAATGACCGTAGTCCTTTACACTCTACAATATTTTCTTCCCCTTTCGAAACTTTCCAGTATTGGCATATAAGTATACTCATTAAAGGGGCTGCCTGCTGAGTTTGTTAGATTTCTAATCAGTTTAAAGAAAATAAAACCGACTTTTCCAGGTAGATGTCAGGTCAAATTTTTTTTTGAATTTTTTTATTCATTTTAACATAAAAAGAGATGGAGCAGGGTGTACAAGTGTAATAATTCAGAAAGAAAAGGAAAAAGTCAATCTACATATCACAGTGCATTAAAGAATTCTCCCCAAAGATCATTAAATTTTCTTTCCTGTCCTTTTGTCTTATATATGAATTTCTCGATACACAATTTTCTCTTAAGTTCTGCAAGGAAAAGAAACAGGAAAAGATCTTCATTTTTTCTCTTCTGTGTATAAATAAACCATTTTCCATGAAAAATACAATAGTTTAAAATGTGACTCATTTTGTTTGCGGAGGTTATACCCAGCAATACATGTTTGGTGGAAATACTAATACTAATATTCATTACTTGAGAAATCCATTTTGTAAACGAAGTCCAAAAATTCTTTGTAGAATTACATTCACCGAAGTAGTGAACTACGGTGTCCTTTTCGTGGCAGTAATACAGTTTTCTGAATTAGTAAGCTTCCACTTAAAAAGTAGTGCATTGCAAGGGAAAACTCTATGTAATATTTTGTATTGTAAAGCTTGTATTTTAGGTTTATTTGACTGAACGGAAAACAAGTGTATAAATTTTTGCCCAGTCTTCTTCTTGAATATCCGAAAAAATTCATTCCATCTCTATTTACTAGAATTCTTAAACAACTGGACGCTTAGACATAAAACGACTGTATAGCTGACCAGTTTTCATTGTTGAAGCGTCTCTGACATTGCTTCATTTGTGTCTCTATCCAGAGATAAAATGGTTTTCCAGGTTTTTGGAATAGCAGATTTTAACGAAAAGTAATGAATGAAATTTATTGGGTTCAATTTATGTTTCTGTTGAAAAGTTTGCATATCAATAAAGCTACCAGTATTGTCAACAACATCTGAAACTTTCTTAATACCTGCATCATACCAAGCTCTGAAAAACAAAGGCTTTTGTCTGCAGTGACGATATATTTATTGAACCACAATGGTTCATTAAGGATTCTTTTTTGGTATTTGGCGTTGATGAGTGGATCTGACTATGATATAATAACATCTGTTTATAAAATAAAGGCAAATCTTTCTCAATGAAAGTCTTATCAAGGTTTGAATGTACAAAGTCTTCAAAAGAAATATACGGAAAAAAAGCTTTGCAAATAACATTTCCACCTTCCGCTCGGATACTCCAAGAAACGTTTTATCCAAGCAACTTTCAAAGCTTTTACATGACATTCAAAATCAATCATATTTAAACCACCCGACTCTTTCGGGCTTGTTACTATTTCTCTTTTAATTTTGTCTTTTTTCCCTGACCACAGAAAATTAAAAATAATAGAGGTTACCTCTCTGATTATATGGTCAGGAACCGGTAGAACTGAGGCAATGTAGGTTAGTTGTGGTATGGCAAGTGTTTTGATGATAGTTACTTTGCCAATAAGAGACAAGTTTCTCTGAGACCAAATGTTCAAAATCGTTTTTAAATTTGCCACTCTGGGTTCAAATTTAACTTTTCCATAAGGCGATCGTTCTGGTGAAACCACACGCCCAAAGCATGGACTAGACCATTTGCCCATATTTCAACCTAAACGGTTTCTTAAGTTGATTTAGGTGGCTTACCAAGCCACAGTGCCTCTGTTTTACCTGGGTTCAATTTGAGGCCAGCTCCCCAATAGAAGGCAGTCAATATATTAAGCGCATGTTGAATGCTTATACAATCTTTCAAAAACAAAGTCGTGTCATCTGCAAGTTGTGATATTTTGACTTCTGAACTATTGATAAGTAAACCTTTTATGTTTTAGTACTACGGATTTTAATTGCTAAGGTTTCAACAGCTATAACAAATAAGAGTGCACTAACAGGGCACCCTTGTCTAATGCCTCTACGTATAGAAAAGAAAGCTGTAGTGTGACCGTTATTTGTGACACAACTACTAATGTTATTATATAAAAGTTTGATCCAAGAACAAAAGGTTTGGCCAAAATTGAAAGCTTCTAAAGAGCGGTATAAGGGCCATCTAATAGAGTCAAACGCTTTCTCGAAGTCGACAAATAGGAGAATACCGTTGATACTTTTAGTCTTGCATGAATGAAGCACGTCACAAATTAAACGTATATTCTGTCCAATGTATCTACCTTTAATATAACCACATTGGTCAGTATCAATGATTTCAGAGACGACACGTTGTAGCCGGTTTGCAAGGAGTTTGGCAAGAATTTTGTAGTCGGTATTTAATAACGTAATGGGGCGCCAATTTTTTAATACGCGAATATCTTTATCCTTTTTGGGGATCAAGGTGATTATACCTCTTCTTTGTTCTATTGACAGTTGTTTATTATTAAATGAGTAGCGAAAACTATCATACACTAGATTTTTAATATCGTCCCAAAAATAATTATAAAATTCTGTGGTGAGACCGTCGGTGCCTGGTGATTTCCCAATCGGTAAGTTTCTCAGGGCCTCTGAGCATTCTTCTAGAGATATTTCTTTTCGCAAGAGATTTGTTAACCTCATTTAATCTCGGAATATTTTGTTGATTGAGAAAGTTACTTTCGGCTTCAGTAGTGTTTTCGTAGTCACTTGTATGAATTTCTTGCTCAGAGTAAAGGTTATGATAATAGTTAAACTCTTCCTCCAGAATGTCATTTGGATTAGTTAGGATATCCCCATTGTCCTTAATTAACGTTCTGATATTTTTTAAAGAAGCGTTTCGCTTTTCGAGTGAAAGAAAGTATTTAGTGCAGCGTTCGCCCTCTTCTACCCAGCGAGCACGTGAACGAATCATGGCGCCTTTTGTATAATTACTATTTATCATTTCTAACTCTTTACGTGTTGTGTCATACATTTGACTTGTGTTCTCATCAAAGTTTTCAGAAAGGAGATGCTCTAAATCAGTTAATTTCTGATTTAACTGGCTTTCTTCTTTTTTCAGACGCTTTGAACGAGTAATTGCATAAGAGATTTAACACTGACGGATATCGCATTTTATCAAGCCCCAAAGTAAATTCTTATCATCTAAGTTACTGTAGAGCGTCTTGCTATTGTTTATTGTGTGACGAAGTGCCGTGATATAATCTTCCTCGTTTAGTAGAGCTGCGTTGAATTTCCAATAACCTTTCCCTCTTGTTTGAGGGTGACTATGTTTTAATTTTAAAACAATTAAACTGTGGTCTGTTTTAATTGCGGATTTTATAAGACAATCACTTACTAGGTACATAAGATGCGTTGATACGAGCCAGAAATCCAGTCTACTTTGTATGACTGGGTTATGTTGTCGCCAGGTGAAACGTTTTAAATCTGGGTTCAATACACGCCAGATGTCACACATATCATACGACTCAATCATTTCAACAATCTCTTTAGCATAACTTGATTGCTTATCTGAAGTACCACCTGATTTGTCAATCGTAGGAAACATACAGGTGTTAAAATCCCCTCCAATAACGACAGGTGTGTCTCCACAGTCACTGAGCAAATTTCGTATCTTGCTAATGAAAACTTTCTGTTCAGACGGTTTGTCTTGAGTAGGGCATAGACATTTATAATAGTGTAGTGCAGGTCATCTATTGTGACTCAAGGCGGAGATAGCGACCGTTATCATCAGTTTTTTTATCATGCAAGGTATAACCTAGATTAGGAGGGAACAGGATAGCAACTCCTCTTGCATTTGAATCGCCATGTGACCAAAATATGTCACCTCTCCACTCATTTTGCCATACCGCTTCAATATTTTTTGTTGAGTGTGTTTTTTGTAGAAACAATATACCATCATAAAAGTGCCGTTTCCACCAACGAAATATCTCCCGCCTTTTTGTCGATTACAGAGTCCTCTAACGTTTAAGGAGTATATGGTAAGATGATCACGGATCATGTACAAATTGTAGTAAAAACAAGAAAATAAATTGCAATAACAATGAAAACTTACCTGCAACATCAACACAACAAGGTACAAGCAGAAGAGGACATCTGTATACTTCGATATATATATATATATATATATATATATATATATATATATATATATATATATATATATATATATATATATATATATATATATAAGTTCATATTATCCAGATGTCCTCGTTGAGAACGGTAGTCTTCAACAAAGAAAACGCGGACGTCGCCAGATGTCAAATCAGTGATCGATGAAGTTATGATACTTGATAAACAGTAGTTCCAGTTTGACATCTATGCTCGTCTTGAATATCCACTTGACATACATTGCTAGCTGAGAACAACACTTTCAAGGCACACAAGCAATGCAATAATCATTTCGAAACCTCCTTTTACCTTTTCAGTGTGTCACAAACAATCAAGAAAAAATTGCCAAAGTAAATGTCAATTGTACAACGCACTCTTTTAATTAGGAAACCTTCAATTCTTCAGAAAGTGTGACGCGGAAATCAAAACGCACAGAATGAAACAGAGATAATTTGCACCTACACACTAAAAGACATAAACTTCTGCTCAAACTTTTCTTAAGCGTACTTCCGAATGTTCTCTTCAAAATTAAGGGTTCAAATTTGGGTACGGGACACAATATATTACCTAGTATTCACTAACACGTGAGGCCGCTAATTTTTCAACCAACGGTTCGAACCCTGAAGTATGCCAGACACGTGCAGTGCGTAAAACACCAAGGCACACTAGGCGGTATAACTTATGGTAACCAGATTTGAACTGAATGTGCTAACGTGTTTTAAAACAGTTTCATTAATAGTAGTACGCTTCAAAGTACAATACGATATCAGGTTTATCACTATATGTAGCAGGTATAATCATCTTCACACAGTACTCTCAGAGTTAAATTTCATATTACCAAAATTGATTTGATATGCAAAAAAAGCTGTTTATTAACGTGAAACTGCTCAATGCTTCATGGGACAATTAGATATCTCTCAGATCATCATTTAAAGCACGTTTCATCAAATTTAATGCTGTAATTTTAGAGTAATATCACTAATTAAAAAGTTCATTAAATATGCAAATGAACCCTAATGAACTTGACACTGTTCAGTGTTTCATGGCACAATTAGCTATTTATCATGTGGTATAGAAAGATAGCTGATTCTCTCGACTTTCAGACGACAATTTCCTCATAGACTTCTTTATTTGACATAAGAGAAGGGCTACATAACCTCGATTAAGTTGGAGGACGGTTCATTATAGCCATTTTTATTTGTTGTTTAAGAACATCGCGTGTACAGGTGTGGTCGGAGAGTTGTTGCGGAAGTTTGGTGCCAGCGACCTGTTACATCGGCTTTTCGTCCGCTGACTCAGAAAACTCAACTATTTTCTGAATCTCAGATTCGGAAGGCCTGTCGTCTCTATATGAAGGTGGGACTGAGATCACGCGACATGTAATGGCAATGCCCTTAATTACCCTAGACCTTGATTGTAATCGACTGGACAGCTAGGAACTCATATATCTACACTGTAAAGTTAAGTGTTAAAGGATAGAACACCAATTAAACGCCTTTTTGTAACACTTTTTGAACGCCTCTAGACGTTCAGAAATTTAACACTACGTGTTCAACCAACGTTCAATTTTTGAACATACGTGTGCAGATTTTGAACGCTACGTGTTCATCAGACATTATATTGAACACCATGGTGTTCCTTATCTGAATACACGTTGCACGGGAAATGTGTTCAAAATTGAACGCTTTTACGCGTTCAAAGGGCTGTAACACTTTTTGAACGCATGGACGCCGTTCAACGATAAGTGTGTTAAAGGCTAGAACACATGATACGCGCTTGTTAACACCTTTAATTTTGGGCGTTCACGGGGTGTTCAAGCCTTGAAATAACATTACAGACCATTGATATCCAGTAAAATTATTTTATTCTAAAAATACACGACATATTTCTAGAGTAAAATACAATAATTTACTGTAAAATGGGAAAATAAACATTGCAACTTTGTAAGTAAAGTTTGTCAGAGGAAAAAACCAATAGTGTTAACACCTTCCTATCAAAAACATAAGCAATAAAAATCATCATATTGTGGATGACGTTTTATGTTCATACTTGTTTAAAATGTACAAAAATCATCTGAAAAAGCTCAAAATTTGGCATACTTATTGTGTTGAAAAGACGTATATGTATGAAATGCATACTCCATTTTTGTAAGATGGTTTCTTAAAGACATTTCCTCTTGTATAGACAATTGTAAATTTTGAAGAAAAAGAAGTTAGTCAAGGCTTCTCTAGTGCACATGGTATATAGTTGTCCACACTAAAGTAAACACAACATGTCAGTTGTCAAAGTGTCACAGTAAGGCACAACATGCAGAAAGTGGGGAAAGTGGGTCCTTGGCAGGGAAAACCTATTTCCTTGTCCAAAAAAGTCCTTCATAAACAAAAAGGTTTGTTTGTTTGTAATATCTTTAAATAAACCCTGAAATAAATGGGTGACATTTCAAAATATACTTCTCAGAAATTTAAAACATATTCATAAAGACCTTTCAAATTCTGGTGTACCCTGCTATCAATTTTTATACAATTTGTTTTACCAAAAATGGTAAAAATCACCCTTAAAATGAAAAAAATGTACATTTCATCATAACTTGAATATATCACATTCTGGTAATCCCTAATGTCTTAAAAATGTCTGAAATGTCTTTAATGTCCTAAAAATACAAAGTTGCAAATTTCTGCATAATTTGAACAATCTGAAAAAGACTATCAGTAGAGATCTATGTCCTAAATATCAAAGCTATTCGATTAGCAGTTTTGAAATAGATTTTTTAAAGATTTTTTGACCAAAAATGACAAAAATTGCCATGAAATATAAAAATTTGAATATTTCATCACAACTAGCACAAATTTGACTAAGGTCATTTTTAGGGACATGTTTATCAAATATTGAAGACGGCGGTAAAAGAGAAGAAGATTTTTGCCACAGAATAGCAAAATTAGCCTCAAAAATATAGGTTTGCATATTTCATCATAATTTGAACATATCTGATTAGGGTATCCCTTGGGACCTGTAATCTAAATATTAAAGGATTCGTACAGGCTGTTTTGAAGAAAAACCTTTGGATGTAAAAATTTGAGGACAATGCTACACATCCACCTACTTAGCTGATAGCAAAGCTAAAAACCAGTTGCTAGGTACAAGAGACGTGTTTAGCTACAATACAAAATAATCTTAAGTTTGGTAGCAGGCTATGATCAACTAAATGTTACATAGGCATAAATAAGCTTTCAAAGACGTGAAGTCTCCTTCATCAGATGCAAGGGGGATGATGAAAAATTGAAGCAGAAAGTGACAGAAAATTCAGAGTGAAAATTTCAGAAAAATCAGTAATTCAGAGTGAACATTTTCTCTGAATGGTCTGTCGCTTTCAGCTTTAATTTAAATAAGGGAGACTACACGTCTGTGAAAGCTTATTCTCCGACGACATTTAGTTGATCATAGCATGCTACCAAAGCTTGGATTATTTCAGAACAAAAATACAGAAATTTATCAAAATTCAATTACTGACCCTTGAAGTTTAAATCTACACTAGAGATGAACCGAGGTTCTCAAGCTTGTTTCCAGACAGCTACCTTTACACTCATCTTCTTCGTTATCTGTACCACCAGCTTCTATAACAACTCTTCGATTTTCAGTTTGATCCAGCTTTTTACATCCTGAAAAAATGCAACAATTGGTAATATGGCGAGATGAAACTTTAAATGAAAGACAAGGGGCTGATTAGGTTAAGGAAAAGGAGAGACTTTCATATACAGTGCCTCTCTTCAATACTGTTACAAAATATTTGATGCTTCATGTCATCAAATGATTAAAATAAAAAGCCAAACTCTTATATGCTGAAACAATACATTGTATACTCTACGATGTTTAACTGATGTTTTACAAGCGATTGTGTTTACTAAAAGACATGTGTTAGCTGTGAATATGCAAGGCGTATCGATCGCGCTCAGGTCAAGGTTATCGCTACAGTTGTGTTTTGATGACCCTTGACCCGAGTGAGATCGATCGATAGGCTATGGCCAAAAGTACCACTGCGTAGTCACAGCTAGTTGTTGGCATAGCAGCCACGAAAGAAAAAAAGGTTCTCCACGTAGTTAAGCTATTTCAAGTACCATACAATTAATTTCAAAGGACGATAATATAGATGCTTCAAAAATCTAATACCTTTAACTATTTTGGAGTGGAAACTTACCCTTTCTGGCCTTGCTTCCGCACGATCACGACTTCAGGGTGCGCTTACAAGAAAAATGTCGCAACTTCCGTTTTGATGCATCATGGGATAGGAAAAGACACCAAACTTGAACACCAAGTGTTTAGAAGTAGAACGCCTCTTGCACGCCGATGTTAAAATTAAAACGTTCATGGTGGTTTTCTGATTTTCTTTTCTAATTTTTAAACTTTCAACCCGTAATAAACGTGTAAAATTATTTTGTATACTTCCTTTTTTAGATAAAACATGCTTTCAGCAATTGTATGCAAAAAATATTTTTCACTTGGTGTGAAATTTGTTACACCAAAATCCGTGTACGTTTACCTGACAGTGAAGCAATAGTAAATTTAATATAGCCATTGTAAAGTGAAAAACACAAAAGACTGTTAATTGTTTCACAGTATTGTAATTTTCTGTGATGCTGAGTTTTTGAACACTTGAAGGAGATCGTTGTTAACACATAGTGTTCAGGTTTAGAACATCATTGTTAATATTATGAACACTGGTGTTACCATATGAACACTAGGTGTTCAAATTTGAACACCGACATGTACATTTTGAACGCGTAAAGACGCGTCTAGCGTCCGCTATTTTTACAGTGTAGACACTTAGAGTCTGTTTTTTGCGTTGTTTACTTACTGAGAAATAATATTTTTTTGAAAAACTAGTTATTCCATCACCCGTTGCCATAGCAACAACTCTGACATGGCATTTCCACTACCTTAAATGACCTAAGTTTTGCTTGCAACCGACTGGGTAGCTTGTCACGGGGAAGTATTTAACATCATGACAATGTAATGCGGAGGGGTTCCCATGAAACCATGCCCACCAAACATGGACACTCGTTTCCAATATTCAAAAAAAAGATTGCAGTCAATTCCGTGTTAGTATACTAACGTTATGGTAAGCACTGCCCGTTGACACGAATGTATGTTAAAAAGAATGGATTGTCCATCTGAATCGCAGTTAATTTTATTTTACCCATTCGGATTGTTTTTAAAATTTCACCTTCCAAAGTTTTAGTAGATTAATTGATCAAGCACTATTTTTCTCAAATCCTAGCACTGCATGATACTAAACAACATGATACATTATCTGGTATTATCTCTGTAGTTTTAACCCCTTCCTCGCCATTTTCTCATCCCAGTGAGTCTTGCGTAAACAGTAGTGCTTCGATTATTTGAATTCAAAAAAGGCCCTTTTTGTAGATATTCCAACTTTTTGTTAACAAACAGTGCATGAGGGGAACGCTCCATTAACTTGGACGTACCCGAGTAACCCGAGTTGGTTATCAGAGGATTAATCATTATGTCAACATATGCGAACAGATTATCTTTTAGTGTAAACAGAACATTAGCACTGCCGGAACTACTTTTAGCATGGCCAATGCCAGTCGGCGCCTGACTTGATGATGGCCCCCCTGTCCGGCACTCAGGATTTCCAACCAGCGTTAAAAGTGCCGTCCAGCACTTGCTGTTACTTTGACGTCATCATTTAGTTCATAAAATTGCATGAAGAGTTTACAAAAACGATGGTACTATAGAATCCCTTTCAAATAAAATGCTGTTTAAACAATACTAGCAGTTAATTAACGTACGCTGATTTTGCATACGAAAAGCTATTTTTGTATGAATGTTTATACCCCTATAAAAGAAAGTACGGTAGCGAAAATCAGCACAACAAAACAGGACTTTTACTAAAACGTACTCTTTCAATTTCAGTTCAGACTCACATTGCGGAAAGGTGCATGCAATGCAATGAAAGTCACGAGCAAACTTTGGTGTCAACGGATCCATTCTTTGAATTATCAATGAACACTCACTTATTTTTCTGGTCAAAAGCCAAAGGCTACTTGTCCATCGCAACAAGCCTCTCTGTTTGAATCCGCGTGTTCATTTTTAGCCGGATGCCGGCCAAATTGACCGGCTACTTCCGTATTTTGGCCGGCTACTTTTCAGCAATGTTTCGCTCTCTAGCCCCGAAATTCTGGTTTTGATAATAATATTTTGATATTTGTTGTCTTGCAAGCCGGAGATAACATTTCAGAAGTGCCTATGTGGCTATATGTAATCTAGCAATTTACGCGGTGAACTTGTTGCTATCTAGTATCAGCCTGTAGTACCGCGATCTGCGAACGTGTACTGTACTAGGAATCGCTCTCGAGGTCATCCTTGCTTTCCCGACTACAGCCCGAATTATTCCGACGTTCACATCGGGTGCAGCTTACCATTGGACTGACGTTACGCCCACCAATAGCCGCCATTTCCGAATAAAGCCGACGTTTGTTTCTCTCAAACACGAAAGAGAAGAAAGTCTCAAACGCGGAAGAGAAAGTCGACGCTTCAGAGCTTTTGTTTTCTGCGTAAGAGTTGGGCCTTGTCTGATGGGTAGGTTTTTGATCAAATGTAAAGCAACCAAAAGTTACTGAGTCTCATTTTTCATACTTTTGAAACGCCACGTCAATCCATCCATAGTCGATCATAGATCTACATCGCGTTTTGTGGAGGGGCCGCGTGGTTTAAGCGGAAGGAAAAGTCTACGCGGGAGTCTACGCTTGAAAACGTTGATTTTCTGCGCAAGAGTAGGACTTTGTCTGTTTGTTGCCGGAGGTTTTAGATCAAATCTAAATAAGCAAACAATTACTTGGTCTCAATTTTCGTACTTTTGAACCGCTACGTCGATCACAGTGTCAAATTTCAGGTCGACCACAGTCCCTCTATCCCCGGTCTGGAAACGCCTATTGTAAAAGGTTTTTGGATTCAGCAGTTAATTTGTTACTTAATTGAATTCCGCAATGACATCACAACTTCTGCATGATCAAGTCAGTACTATGAGTTAAAAAAGAAGTTCACCTCTTGACTGAATGTGACTTCTATCTATCTATCTATCTAACAAATTTATAAAGCGCCAAATATCCAAAGGTAAATACCAATGCTCAGTGGCGCTAAGAGTTCGTAAAAGGCTCTCTGAACATGTAACTTTTTAAGCGTCTTTTGAAAATGTTAATGTTAGCGGAGGTTTTAATGTCAATGGGTAGAGAATTCCAAAAAGAACTGGAGCTGCTGAAGAAAAGGAGCGGCGACCATAAGAAGTCATCTTCCATCTAGGTGTGTGCAGAAGAAATTGATCAGACGAACGGAGAATGCGTGATGAAGAATGAGGCGTGATTAAATTCCTGATGTATAGTGGGGAGAGTCCATTTAGGGCTTTATAGGTTAGGAGCAAAAGCTTGAAGACAATGCGATAGGATACCGGAAGCCAGTGAAGTTGCCTAAGGACAGGGGTAATATGTTCAAATTTCCTGGTCAGTGTAACAATTCTGGCTGCTGTGTTTTGGCATGTTGTAAGCGTTGAAGCTGAGCGTCAGGCAAACTTAAACTATCATTGTTTAGTCGTTATTTGTTACACGTGTGATGCACTTAATAATAATAAGTCCGATTTTCATGATACTTATATATAAGGTAATTTTGAGCCGCCGAAATGAAAAAAAATGCCATCAATTTTGTAGTCAACTATTACCATGGCAACCGTTTTGGCTCCCAAAATCGTAATTTTCTTAAATTTTGATGAAAGAACTTAGATATTCATCAAACTTACAGCATAAACGTATTAAAAATGTCTGATTGCAAATGGAAACTTTCATGGCAACCAGTTCGTGACATCAAAATTAAAATTTTCTGATATAGATGATGACAAGAAATTCATCAAACTTACAGCATAGAAGTAAGTTATATTTGTGACTACAGCTATTTAATACAAAAACTGATTGCCCTTTGCATGGCTATGGTTTGTGTCATCTGTCGCAAATGTTTCGGAGAATTACTATTTTAACATGTGTTCGCGATGACCAGATTCTGCATCCTGGCATAGAACGAAAGTCTTCAACAAATTAATGCACATAAATTTCTTTCACAACAAGGACGTCTGTGGGTGACAGAAATCAGTGATGCATGAAATGATGACACTTTGTTATCACCAGATTTGACAGCCTGACAGGTATGTACGTCACGAATGTGCCGTTGACATTTGTACCTAATGAACAGCAACACTTTCACGGGACACAAGAAGTGCATTAATGATTTCAGAGCTTAATGTTCGCGTTCAGTGGGTGTCATAAAACTATCAAGAAGACATGATCAAATTTAGAGTCAAATATAAGATGAACTCTTTTCAGAACTTAAAGGAAACTTTTATTCCGGTAGCAAATTGCACTCGGGAATCAATATTCAGAGAATATAATCAGGATCGTGTTCCCCTTCAAACCTATATGTATAAAATTTTGCTCAAACTTTCCTCAAGCATACTTCCAAATGTCCCCTTTAAAATTAAAAATATAAAGCTATAGTAATTTTGAAACTTTATGGCGCTAAAAAGTATCACTAGTGTTACCGACACTTTACATTAAAAATTGGCACGATGCCTCATTTACAAATCTTTCTTCGAATTAATTGTAATGATGACCTTGTTGGGTGAATCTTAATTGTTCTTACATCTGATTTTAAGTAAGAACATTAATAAGAAACGAAAGCGTTCAACGTCTCTGGTGTACCCTATCCCTTTTGCTGATAATGATGTTGTGTGTTTTGTGTGTGTGTAGAGTTGGATATCCCTGCCGTGTCGTGGGTAAACCTGTTCGACCAAATTTCCTGTTATATAATAAACAGGTCCACAGTCATTATTGCTGTCCTTGGATTTGGGACAAACATCGGTGGGGAAACAGTTAACCCAACTGTTTGCAGGTTTTTGACCCTATGCACTAGGAATGACTATTGCCACTGACTTGATGCTCTTTAACCCTGATGTTTTAGATGGTGTGGTTTGATTACACTGAAAAATGAATGACGTGCCTATCGCTGCTCTGGAAAGTTCGAAATATCCCGTGGAAACCAGCCCAACACTTCATTCACATATTTTTAGAATCTAACAACCTGACTTCGGATCCTTACAACCAATCTTCAAATCCTCGCGTCCCAACTTCAGATTCAGGCAGCCGAACTTCGGAACCTGTTAACCTATCTTTGATTCATTTTATCCCAACTTCTGATTCAAGCAAGCTGACCTCGGACGCTATCATCTTATCTTCAAATCCCGAGTCCTAACTGCGGATTAAGGCGACGTAACTTCAGATCCTGTCAACCCATCTTAGAATCCTAACAACCTAACTTCGAATCTTATCAACCTATCTTTCAATCCTAACTGCATAGCTTTGAATTCTCACAACATAAGCTAACACTCTCCTAGCTTAATTCGGTGATGATTGCGCTATACGTCTCATCATTTAAGAATGTAATCAATCTTCGCTTGCCAAGGTCTCTTGTCTTGCAGCTAAATTGACCCCGTTAGTGGTTTGGAGACTCGAGTCGAACTAATCTCTTAAACGAGCGCACGATGTGTGAAATCAGAAACAGTCGAAATCAGACAATGTAATTAATTAAACTATATCTCCATTTTGAGTAGAATCACAAGATGCCTAAAACCAGTGACTGCAACAAATTTAGCAATACAATATACGACAAAGCGCACAGCATGGTGAAAACGGAATATATTCTTGTGGTCATAGACTTCTTTTATTTGACATAAGAGGAGGGCTTCATAACCTAGGTTAAATTGGAGGACGGTTCATTATAGCCATTTTTTATTGGTTGTTGATTAAGATCGTCGCGTTCTGTGCATGGGAACGTGTACAGGTCTGGTCGAGAGAGTTGTTGCGGAAGTTTGGGGCCCGCTGACTCAGAAAACTCAACTATTTCCTGAACCTCAAATTCGAAAGGCCTGTACTTGAGAGCTCAATAAGACCTGTCGTCTCCGTATAACAGTGGGATTGAGATCATGCGGCACGGTAATGCCCTTAGTTACCCTAGATCTTGAATGTCAATCATTCCATGACAATTTATGCAAACTCAATATAGACCACCAGAGGAAGAAAGAAACAGATTAATGTAAATATCATTGTCACTGAATCTATTCAATTTGTAGAGAATAACACACTATATGATGAAATATTTCATTTTAAGGTAGTTTCCGCAATGTTTAACTTATTTACAGGTAAATGATCCATTTTAAATTTCATACTTATTTCCGTTAACGCACACGTATAATTAATTTAAATCTAACTCAAATGATTTCTCCATTGTTCGGTGAAAGGTAAAACTCTGATTGACTGTTCGGTTTGTGCACATTCTCTATAATAGAGTGACATTGGTGTAGATCATTGATGTCTTAGCTTAAATTCAGTAATAGTAAGTAATAGTAATGCGCTTACTTAGAAAAAAATGTACGCTGAGCAGTTTAGTATATGGAGAAAAAAGTATATAAACAATGAGAGTATGAAACATTATTACAACTATTGCTCGATAAGCGTTCTAAAGGCGAAGGCTAGTTTGAGCTTTTTCATTTTCTGATTCCACTGATTGTCCTTTTCGTTAGTGTCCTCCCATATTCAACACAACGATCTGACAGCACCGCACTATGTTCTGCGTGATTTGATTTTTGTTCCCTTTCCAATTAAATAGCCTTTCAAAGGAATTGATATTGTTAAAAGACTAATGAGATGATGCGTACAAGTAATTTGTTTCTGTAGAAATACCAATTTCGTAAGCAAATAATCTATACTATGTTCACAATAGAGAATATATATTTATATTCTATAAATTGGCTATTATTTACTTACTTTACAACCACGTTCGAAACGTTAACTATGACAATGGTTCTGTAATTTTGAAAATATCCACATTCGAAAGCAAAGTTTGGTGCAGGTATATTTATTTCTACATTTATTTCGTGACAATCAAATAGATGTTATCGTAAAATTTACATTGCACAGTAAAAGAATATTAAGTTCTAGAAACGTTTTTGCCAAAGATAATTCATTCGAGTTTTATTGATTTAATGACCGTAGTCCTTTACACTCTACAATATTCTCTCCCCTTTCAAAACTTTCCAGAATGAGCATGCAAGTATACTCATTGAAGAGGCTGCCTGCTGACTTTGTTAGATTTATAATGAGTCTAAAGAAAAAAAACTGACTTTTCCGGGTAGATGACAGGTCGTATAGCAGACTTCTCAGCTAAGCTGCTGGTAATTACCTAATTTGATGTGACAATTACTTATTTGCAAAATGTAAACAACACGCCATAAACACAATAAGATACGCTGCACGACTGCAGCAAAATTACAATAAATTCAGGAGATAAGAATACGGATGAAGGGGAAAGGGCATTAAACCTTAAAAACCAAAACCTTTTAAAACACAATACAATACGAAGCAATACAATACAATACAATACAATACAATGCAAAACAATACAATACAATACAATACAATACAATACAATACAATACAATACAATACAATACAATACAATATAATACAATACAATATAATATACCAAAAAACAAAACAATACAATAGAACACAACACAACACAACATAATACAATACAACACAATACAATATATGAAATTACAATACAGTACAACACAAAACAATACAATACAAAACAATGCAATACAATGCAACAATACAATACAGTACAATAAAATACAATAAAATACAACACAATACAACACAATGAATTAGAATACCAAACAACGCAAAACAGTACAATAGAATAGAACACAGTATAATACAATATAATACAATACCAATACCATACATAACAGCAATGCAATACAGTAAAATATAATACGATACAAAACAAAACAATACAATACAGTAAATTGCAATGTGATACGATATAATACGAGACAATACGATACGATGCAATACAATACAATATAATGCAGTGCAATGCATGCAATACAATAGAATACAATACTATACAATACAATACAGTACAGTACAATACAATAGAATACAATACAATACAATACAATACAATACAATACAATACAATACAATAAATACACTACAATACAACACAATACAATACAATACAATACAATACAATAATACAATACAATACAATACAATACAATACAATACATTAAAATACAATACAATACAATACAATACAATACAATACAATACAATACAATACAATACAATACAATTCAATTCAATACAATACACACTGCATGAAAATCATATTATTAACTGTATTAACATAGATTATTGTCTGCATTATAGCTGAATAGTTCATATACAGATGAATACACTCAATAATCCTTTGCGCATATTCAAGAAGCATGTAGTCATGTGGATTCATGTGATTTCACGTGTATATTCTTTAATACAGTCAACACATTAGTGTGAATTTATCTGTTATTATTATGTTTTCATGCAGTGACAATGCAAAATGAAATATCTGATTACTTTATCGAGTACGTACTTGATGAATGGGTTGATGGATAACCGGGTAGATATGGTGGCATTAGTCGCCGGAGAATTAATGGGTATATGATATTGCATGCGTGGGTTTTGGATTGAACAAATAATTAATTACTTTATTGAACTCCGTAGTAGTCCGTAATGACTTCACAAATTTTAAATCAACAAGTCAGCACGATGACTGAAAACAATTTAGTTACTTCTTGACTTAGTGTGATTTGAACCTCCGAATGTTGCTAGTCATTATTTGTTATACGTGTGATACACTTACCGAAAAATTTCTTTCCGTTGAATGTCAAAAATACCAATGATCCCTGAAGAGAGTTACTCATATTGAATATAATACTCAAAATTTCATTATCAACAAACATGTCAACCAGAGCAAGACTCCAAATACAGCCTGCAATGACGAATATCTTTGCACATACAGCAAAATATTTCCTCCATCCATTTTGTCCCTGTTTTAGTGTACCTGCTCGAATGTAATGCACAGCAATCGAAAAACATATTGTATTGAACATGACGATAGCGAGAACAGGGCTAATGAAAAACACAATGAGTGCTTGGCGTCTACGAATCCAACATACCCCATCCTCACCGTAGCCTATGCGAAAATTTGTCATCCTGGTCAGGTCTAGCAAAATACAAATTGACACAATAAAAGCAGGCATCAACCAACCAAAAAGGCAATAAGAAACCAGCCATTTGGTATTTTGTTTAACAAACAGCGATTAGTTTACTGATCGAAATGTTCGAGACAAATCAAAGCTGACAATAGCCATCCAGAAGAAATTTGCCAACCACGAGTAGTGTAATATAATTGCCAAAGGGAAACACAATGCAGCAATTTCGTTCAGACCCATACTTGATAAAAATACTATCTGAGCACAAAGCATCGAAATCACCATATTCAGCATTAACTGGCCTGGAAATGTTAGCTTGGCTCGTCTTCTAATGTTTAAAACAACTTGAATCAGGAGACAGAGAGTGGACAACAAAGAACATGAAATTGTCGTCCAAATGACATATTTGCCATTTGAAACACGTGAAAGGAAGCATACAATTGCTAATGATCCGTTGGCGAATATTTCAAACATTTGACTTTGAATCACATCACCGTTTACTTTGAAAACAAGCGTATCTTCAACATTTCGAAAATCAGATTTATTTAACACAAGCAACGAAGAAGATGTCGGACATTTATTCCTGAGTTTGGTCATGACGTTAATGTAAATATTGTTTTCGATATTACCTGTTGAATTAAAAGTTGTGCATTGAGTGGTGTTTTTCAGGGATTCGTTATATACAGTTTGCAAAACCGATACTGAACTTGAACAGGTTTGTAACTTTGGGTCGAAAATTTCACCTACTTCACATTGGAAATTGTAGGACATATCCATGTTCGTCCAAAATGAAGTTGTCGAGCTTACTGAAAGCGATATATAGCCATTTTGTTTTATGTCAAACAACATACTTAATGCAAAAAAATATTTGCCATCTTTTCCAAACAACTTTAGGTCTACACCACAGGACATCGTGTTCAATTTTTTGTTGTTACATATAACACAATGCTTATTTCTGTATCCTTCGCTCACCGCTTTATATTTTGTGACGATTGAAAACTCTGATTGACACATTTGTTCCATTCATTCTTCGAAATTCTGACTCGTTATCATACAAAGATGATTGACATGTATCAATGATTCCATAGAAACAGGGGCGCAAGAATGTCTCTGCGGTGTCCTCCATGAGATTATCAAGCCTTGTCGTAATTTTTGTGTTACGTTCAGTATTGCCATCATAAGGTTGCTGCTGTCGATCAGTTGCTGTAGCTGGAAGCTTTTATAATACGACCACTTCACTGAAACGTTCCACATTACCACTTCTGTATGCCCGATGCCGTTGCATTGTGCACAATAGATGTTAGCGAAGACGTCTCTACCTGCTGGCCAGGCCACCGGGATACTTCTTAAGGACATATCTACAAAGGAAAGGAACACTGTGTAAGATCAGGCGGTGAGAGAAAGAAGCTTTAAATGAAATCGCCAAAACAAAATTCTTGATCGATATCATATGGTTGCTTCGATCACGTGATTCTGCCTATACCCCATTATCTCTTCATCTCCGAAAATAAAGCGATAACCATTGGATTGGTTGCAAGGTTCTTTATATCTTGAGTCTTCCAGACATCAAGGACACTAAAACTAAGTCTCTGTAACAAGTACCGAAAAGATGCATTGAAATTCAATGTATAAAAAGGCTTTGAGTGCACACTGTCAGCAAAAGGTTTGCTGAGACAAATTGATGTGATGTGTAAGACATTCCATCGATATTTTGGTGCTATAGGTGAGGTTCTCTACGATATTTCTTGAAAAGGTTAGCTATACTAAGTAAACCTACAATATTCAAAGGTACCGAAGCACATCTAATATCCTGGTAACTAACTAAATTATATATTCGTAAAACTCATTCGGCTACTATCAACAGCGACTTTGCTTAACTGGTATCAAGATTTACTCTTAAGCTAGTAAGAGCCTCGCAATTGAAAGACTTAAAACTTTGCTCAAACTTTCCTTACGGGAGTGACTCTTTGAAAGTGAAGAACATGAAGAAATTTTAATCCACGGTATTTCCAATTAATAAAAAGTTAACAGTGCAAAAGTTGATACGAGAGAAAGAACTGTCTAACATTGAGCAGCTTAAAAATTCAGAATGGTCGCCATTGTCAGGGAGGAACAAATTAATTTTTGGACATCATTAAAGTTCCGGCGGTGAAATCTTGTCCGCAGAAGTTGTATGCCAAAAATGTGTGTAAAACTTTGAGAATCATGTTCTATTTTCCCAAAGGCCATTCTGCCTGAAAGAAACTTAAGACGTTCTCTGAACATAGAAAAGATAAAATTCAGTGCTGGTATACTGAGTACCAGAGAAACAAATTAATTTGCTTCAACTAATAGTAGTATTTGCTACGACGAAGATGTTTTCAATATTTCACTTTTGCGCTGTCACCGACCTTAAAGCCCCAGTATTTGTAACTTTTAACAATTTTTTTCATATTTTTTATTAAAATGACATCCTCAGTATGTGAAAGTAGACCATAATTAATACTGACTCGCATGGTTTGCATGCCCAGCCCGCCTCACGATTAACAGTAAAAGGAGTGAAAAATGACTTCTTGTCCGGACCAGAAGTCAGCTTTGTTGACACACGAAACGAAACGTAATCACACCACCGCGCATGCTCAACCACATCTACGCAAGTTTTACTGTGGCGTCCATAGAAACTATACGCTCTTCGAAAAGGTCTGGTCCATCGAAACTGGAGACTCAGCTAAAAACGCGCGAAAGTTGGGTGAAATGCCGGAAAGATATAAATATGTAAGTGTTTACAGATTGTTCCGACTATAATGAGCCGTGCAAACAAACGTCTTGAACAGCTAAACTAATGACGGAGGCAGTCGATTGTAAGCTTCATGCCCGGGGCTTCATGCAAGGCATTGCACGTTGTGACCGACGGTACGGAGATCAAGTTTGCTGAATGAATTGAGAGAGAGAAAACATATATGAATAAAAATTCAACACTTCACCATTGTAATCATTGAACTAGTCGTTTCTTTCATTATGGAGTATAATAAAAATTTCGTTGAAAATAAATGACGGGACTGATTCTGCTCCGTCTACTCAAACGAAGTTTTGTGTACGGCCAGGCTACGCTGCAGGCAACACAGCCTATCAACTTCGCATATCGTTGCCGTAATTGAAAACGCTCAGAAAGGAAAAATTACATCTTGAATGCAGTACAAAAGTCTTACTTATTAAATTTAAAAGTATTTCCAAATAAAATCGATCGTAACGGGTATCTAATCCTCACAAGGACTACAGTAGTACAATTATCGGCTAGCTGCTATGCGATGGAGCTCCAGGCGTGGTAGAAGTTCGAACACAAGAGAGATCCCGGCCTCACTGCAAAGTCGTCCCATGCGCACCCGGCCCGACAGCAAACTAACCGCTTGGTTTGATTCTGTTGTTTACATATTTTTGTATAAAATTCATGATACATATATCTGACTTTCACAACTGTACAATTTGCTTAGGACTGTGATTTTGGCTGTAGTCTACAGACGATCGGAGGGAGCTAAGGCAGGCCCCAAATTTGCATGGACAATGCCCGGGACAATTATAGACGCAGCTCGATGAGAAAGTCATTCACATAAACCTACATGAAGTGATCAATACAAAACTTTTAAACATCACTGGTTCTGAAAATTTATGATCAATGGTTCTGACCTACGGACTTTACACTGCGGCGTTGTTTTTTTGTGTTTGGCCGGCTACTTGTCCTGTAAGGCTGTACTACATGGAGGTAGTAGACTGTACAAGTGCAGCGGGGCCGGGCCGAGATTGGTGTGGGGCCTGCAGCAAGGTAAAATTGACAGCGTCCATTGCAGAATGCCCGCGTGTTATCCTTTCGCGTTTGGGAGGAAATTACCGCTGTATTCAGAATGCCTTTTTACCAGTATAAAATCTCAGAAACTGATTCACCAAGAGCCAAGAGTCTGTAAATTTCTTAGCAGTAGCTCCATCGTTTTTTTCTAAATGTCGCTGAGATACAGCCGTGCGTCCCGATCATTCTGACTCAGGCGTTCACAGCTGTTTAGGGAGCCGTCATTATTTATGACCTGGGGGTCGGAGGAATTACATTAGAAACTCCGAAATTTTGAGTCACACCCCAGCCAACCATGATGACTTTGAGGTAACCCCCTCTCTAACAGAATTTTGGCTTACCTGAGCCCATGTAACAATATGTAGATATAAAAGCTCACCTAATAAGCAGTCTCCGACCATATAGTATTGTTAAATTTGGATGGGTAGCATGCCATTATGGTATGGTTAAATGTCCAAATGGTTGTTGAACTCAAGTCAATTAAAATATACATTCCTATGATAATATAAAGGATGGATTCACAACAGTTCAGTTTTGTCCTAGATCCTGTGCACTTATAGTGATATCTGTCAAGAACATTTCTCCATGACCCAGCCTCTCCTTCCACCTCTGGTAACGACTGTAGAAAACTACTGTGTGACATCATCATCACTACTGTCGATCCTCATCTTTATTGTCGCTGGTGCCATTGAGTACATGAACAATGATATCATTCTCATCGTCACTATCTTCTCTTTCATAATAAGTATTGCTAGTAGTAGCAGGTACTTGTAGTTTTTTGCCTTGCTTCATCTAGTTGATATTTTTTGTTCTGTTAAAGTATTTATTTTCTTTTTAATTAATATGTATCAGAGTAAAATATATATTATCAACTAATCATTATGCCATTGAGGACAGAGTAAGACAAAGAAAAAACATTTTGAGCACCCCCGTATAGTTTTCAAGTTTTGAATGACCCTCAGGTCGTAAATACTGACGGTTCCCTTACTTGCTGCCAAAGGCCATCGCGTTCACTGCATTCGACAGCCTACAATACATTGCAAAACTATGTTGCTTCGATTTCGCAATCACCTTGCCGCTAAAGCATGATACAGCTGAAGTTTATTACCTCAAGTTACTCAATTTTGATAGCTATTTGCCTGCAGAAGTGAGCAAAGTGTATATAGTGTCGTCTTGATTTTACATCGGTACCCGGAGTTCTGAGTGACCAACTGCAGGGTGCGCATCGGTGCACTGCCGACTGCAGTTTGAATAATCCGTATATAACGCACAAGGTACCAGAATAGAATGTCAGCCTCCTCTGCCAAAGTTCTGTATCCTCTGAAACACAGTAGCAGTACGTATTTGAACAGAGAAGAAAAAAATAACATTCGCAGGTCATTCAGCCGGCGACCATCGGCGATTACCCAGGCAGTGTGGGTAGCATGGTAAGGCCCCAGGAATGTTGTAGGCTCTATGATGTCATCAGTATCGGCGTTCTCGGTCACGTGCACAGCCTACAAGTTGTCAACAAACCCGCGCGGCAATCCAGCTCGATCGGGCAATATTTAGCGTTTGTATGTCACTACAGGAGCACAAATTTGGCTTATTTCTTTACTGAACAACATTTCACGATGGATGTAAGAGAATAACATGTAATTTTGAACATAAAAAAGGTCAAAAGTTACAAATACTGGGGCTTTAATAAAAGCATTAATACGAAAAGGTGGTGTCATAAAATTAATAAAAAAATCATACTTTATGTCATTCTACAAACTACATTGTTCCATGCGTTAACATTTCAAGATAACAATATATTCGTAAATCGCCGAAACCGTAATGCAGAGCGTCGGCAGTCGAGACGAAAAACTCTGTAGTCATATAACCTTTGATTTGAATACACTATCTGAAGTAGGTTATAGCAGCGAGAGATGAAATGAGCTCAGTTCTGAGCAATCCTGCCAACATTCAAAATGCCCTTACAATCATAGATAGCTATTATTGGTAATTGAATGCAAAACTACATATAACAAAGATAAATAATGTAAGACTGATATTCATCCTGCCAGGTCATGTCGTGGTTAGTAACGCAAACAAATTGATTGATACAGACATTTTGCTTATCATTGTTTTGGTGCGAAATGGTATTATAAGAATAACGTACCAAGCGTAGTAACATTCTCACAGCTTTCACGAATCAGGTCATCTTTCCATGACGTGGGACATTTTCGAATCATCCAAAACCCTTTGCCTGACAGGTCTGTGACACTGGTACACACATGTACATTCTCGTCGTTACGTTTTTCAGTGTAACTGTCGTTATGGTATGGATGGGAGTCCGTTCCATTTTGACATACATCTCTGTAGTCATAGCAACAGTCTCCAAAGTAAAGGCACTTTGGGTCGCAGTTACAGCTCCACATATATGTTATATCCTCTGGCAGATCATTCAAGTTTGCCATCGAGTTGCACAGTGGCTTGTACGGCAATGGGTTCAAACACGAGTCAAGTCGACGGGTAGTGTTCACTTCAACACATACGTCATCCACCACCTCCGAAAGGGCACTGCTTACGAGTAAAAACAACGTCAGTTCGCCAACCATGTCTGAACTTTAACGTTTTGTTCTGCAAAAAGAAATTTTTGAATTTTAAGAAAACGTAAGAGAATTCTCAATCGAATGTCAGTAATTCAGGGACAGAAAGTGAGGATTCATAACTGTTCAACATAGTGTTAATTCTAATATAGTCAAGTTAGTGTTGTGGCATTTACTTGTAAATCAGTTAAAATAGTTGCAGACCATTTTAAATCAACTCAGTAAGTGGCCGAATCCGACACATTAATATTTTTTGTTATTCGGAATGTACTGTCCATTGCATCGTTGTGAAACAATTACTATTAGCATTGTTCACATTGTAAGTTTTCACATTCTAAAATTTCACAAACATTAAGCTTATTACACGAAGACTAGATAGAGAGGTACCAGTCCTAGGTTCACATAACCGATGGTCCAGCCCCTAGGATTTTGTTGCACGCCACTGCATATATCCTTGTCCGTGAGTATGTACTTGAAGTTAGTCTGTAATAATTGTTAATCGTGCTTAAACTTTGGCTGCGTGAATCAAGTAGTCGATGCATAGCACGTAGTCAATAGATGTCTAGCCTCACATTTAAAACAAACAACATCAACTGCTACCCCCGATACTGTGCACAGCTATTGACAGTGTTTGTATCGCGTTTATGCCTATGAGAAGGTTACTGGCCATCAAACATGGATATCCCTTCCGATTCTTTATTTATTTATTTAAACATTTAAACATTGATGTTTAGCCTGACTAGAGCAGTGGCGACTATGCAGGATCGTTAATGAAGACTACAAAACGAATGAAGAGTTTAGAAAACACGAAGATCCTTAGCGTCTGTTTGTTCGTCTATCTGTGTGTCTGTCTGTCTGTCTGTCTGCCTGTCCGTCTGACTCTCTGTCTGTCTCTGTCTCTGTCTCTCTCATATGAGTAGGATTATCTTCTTTCTTCGTATTTAACACAAAAGAGGATATTACACTGAAAGCAAAACTGTCCTAGATTATGGCTCTGCCGTCTTTCATGAATATAGAAGTTACATGTGAAAGATCTTTGTACACTGTGCTCGCACACAACTCTTGCTTAATTACAACAATATTGATGTGACAATTAGATATTTATCAGGTCAACATCTTTAGAACGTTTCATTGAATTAAATGCTGTAATTTCGGAGTAATATAACTGATTACAAAGTTCATTAAATATGCGAATGAACGCTCAATTACCTTGACACTGCCCAGTGCTTCTCCGGCAATTAGATATTTATCAGATCAATATCTGTAGCAGGTTTCACAAAATTTGGTGTCACAATTTCGGAGTTTTATCATTACTTATAAAGCCCTTTGAATATGCAAATGAACCCGCAATAAACTTTGCACTACTAAATGTTTCACAACACAGTCAGATATCTGTCAGATCAGTATCTGCAGCAGATTTCATCAATTTTTGTGCAGTTATTTCGAAGTAATAACAATAACAAAACTTCACAAATATGCAAATGAGCTACTCATAAACTTGATACTGCCCAATGATTCTCAACAAATCTGACTTTATCAGATAAATATCTGTAGCGGTCGCACCAAATTTAGTTCCATAATTTCTGAGTTATATCACCAATTACAAAGTTCATTAAATATGCAAATGAACCCTTGATTAACTTTACACTAAAAATGCTTTACAACAGAGTCAGATATCTGTCAGATTAGTATCTGCAGCAGATTTCATCAATTGGGTACGGTTATTTCGGAGTTACATGACTTAATAACAAAACTTCACAAAATATGCAAATTAGCTACCTATAACTTTTCACTGTTCAATCCTTCTCTGTATTAGATGTTTTTCAGATCGTTATCTGTAGCAGGTTTCACCAAATGTAGTGGCATAATTTCAGCGTTATATGACTAATCACAAAAGTACACCAAATATGCAAATAACCAAATATTTGCCATGACACTCACACAATTTAATAATAATTATAATAATAATATTTAATTCTTAAAAAAAACGCACTCCACAAACGTCTCAGTGCGCTGAACACAAGTATTTAAAAGATATAAAAACAGCTGAAAAAAAAACTCAAAAAAATCTACAATTATTAGTAAAACTTGGTAAAAAGATGGGTCTTCAAACAACGTTTAAAAGAAGTAACATTTGGCACAACGAATTTCTGAAGGCAGTGCATTCCACAGCAAAGGAGCACATACCGAAAATGCTCTCTGACCGTAGGACTTATTAAAATAGCCGCGAGGAGGAGTTAAACGCAATTTCTCAGAAGATCGCAGATTTATTGACGGTACGTACAGATTAATCAAATCGGTCAGATAAAGCGGTGCATCACCTCGAACAATCTTAAAAGTAGTCATAATATTTTGAATTGAATACGAGCTTTCACAGGTAACCAGTGTAAATTAATGAAAACAGGGGTGATGTGGTCGTATTTGCGTGTACCTGTGACGAGACGGGCTGCTGCATTTTGAACAGACTGCAGACGGGTCAGCTGGTCATTTGAGATGCCATAGAACAGACTGTTACAATAGTCAAGTCTAGAAGTACGAATGCATGAATGAGTTTCTCAGTAGTGGGCTTATCGAGTAATTTACGAATTTTACCGATTCTTGATAAAGAGAAATATGCGTTCCTACAAAGTTGACTGATATGTTCACACATAAAGCCATCCCTGTTGAGAATAACACCAAGATTCCGAACGAAAGGAGAGGGAATGATGTTAAGTTCACCAATCCTGAGGTTATTCAGTTCTGCCATATCGTGTTTCAAGCGTGATGAAAAATGAATAACTTCGGTCTTATTATCGTTCAGCACCAACATGTTACTTCTCATCCATCCGCGAATGTCATCAACACATATTTCAACACCGGCGCTAACATCTTCAGGTTTATTGCAGATAATGTACATCTGAATACACATCATCGAAATGTTCTGAGATTGTCATCTATAAATAGTTTCATGAAATTTTGTGCAGCATTTCTTGATAGATGTTGATATATGTCGCCATTGTTATTACTGTATACTTATTTCTCCGTGGAAAACTATTTTATAAAATAAATGATATCTCATAACTTCATTAATATGCAAGCCACAACTGCGAAAATCTAATCAATTTTTGCCATTAAGGTATTGCATATGTCTACTAAATCTGACTTGAATCCATTCAGGCCTTTTGGGGTTACAGTGTAAACAGGCAGACAGGCAGACAAACAGACACACACACGTACAGACAGACAGACATCGCTATGACATTAGCTCATGTATGTGAACAGGTGAGCTAAAAATCAGGAGGCAAAGCACAAAGTTTGCTACTAGAGAAACAAATTTTAAAAAATTTACTAACATTGCAGATTAAAAATGACCGATATACCTGTGTTTACTCTATGGGGCAAATAAAATATTCCTTATTCGAAATACAATGAAAGTGGATTGTTTACATTCAAAGCATTAAAATTTGTCCTAATAGGTGGTTAATGCATAAAAGGTAATGATTCCTATGTGAGGGCGCTGTTTTTCAAAAGCGGCCACCAGCTTGAAATCTGTGATTGGTTAGTTTTCCTCTTTCCATGGTAACTGTGGCAAAATTGGAACAGGTGACAGTAAACGTTTAATACGACAACATAACTTAGGCCTATAATACAAGAATCTCCTTTCGCTGTATAAAACAGTGCTTGAAGTTGGCAACATAATTGCTAGTCATGCTATTTCGAAAAACATGTTTATGTGCAAATTGGTAGCCTAGTTATTGAAAGATCAAACAAGCAACAGTCGAGTTTACATAACCTTATTGTCGTGTGTTTTTGCATATTGTCTGGCAAGAAGTGACATGTCATCTACGGATCATTAGTTTACAATCAGCAAATCAACCAACTATATAGGGGATCATACGGTGAATGGGCTTAGCACTTTGTGAGCCTCGTCTTTATCTTCATAGCGATACCGCTTTGGTTTGATTTAACTGCATACACGTTTATATGTACGTATGGGCATGTTGCCATTAAACTTATCTAGATAGAAGAATTTGATATCGGAATGGCTGATTTTACGATATTAGGTTCAGAATGGACGTGGAAGTTATACCTTGGATAATATCATACAATACGCTACTGAATAAAGATGGTTCTCAAGCTTCATTTCTTCATTTTCAAGCTTCGTGTCTTATTTACTGTTCTGTTGCATTTAGATAAAGTTGCCATCGATGTCATATGTTAAAAACGGAGACTATGTCACACAAGGCATGCGCAGACCTTGAAAGAAGAGTCCAGTCGTTTGGAAAATATGGAAATTTAATTCTTCTCCTTTGTTTAGTTCTCTTTTGTTACTTATTCTTTGTCCCACTACATTTATGCACTACAATTTTCCTTATGTCAAATTGCGTGTGCTTCTAGGATGAATATTCGTACACTCTGATGTTAACATTTCTTTTCTGATCTACCGCTCACGGGGGTTCGTTTAAAGCTTTTCAAGTAAGCAATATTTTCAATGTCTTAATTTTTCAATAGTCGAAAATTGTATTTGGAGTTAACACAGAGATGGCCACCGTTTTCAATTTCAGATATTAGTAAATATCAGGTAAATTGTTTCTCAGGTACCGAACTTTGCACGGTGACCCCTATTTTAATTGTTGATTTGCTAAGAGCACGGCCGCAAGTTTCATTTAAGAGGGTTTGTGCAACATTCTTCCACTTTCGAGGCCCATGCAACATAAGCAAGGCTCCATTGCAGAACAGGTATGCACAGTTAACAATAGGTGCGGGTCTTTAATTTTGAATTGACAGAGCAGAATGATAAGCCCTGGAGACAATTTCCAGGATAAAAATACCGTGACTATTATCAGTGTTGCCGTTTTAAGTTATCAAGGCTATCAGTAAGCGTATTTATGTCAACAAATTACCTTAAATCGATAGCGTTTAACTTCCTGCAGGACTGCAAGTTATTGTCCTTTGACAAAAGTGTTTTCGGCTAGTGATTAAAATACAGATTAAAAAAGACAGTTTTTGACTAGATCTCACGTAATCCATTAAAAGAGACAAAACAAGAGAAATTACCTAATTTTAACTAGAAGGATAAAAGTTTGCAATAAGTATATTGCATATTGTCTCTTTCTGTTGGTTGAGATAGGATTATGAACCTTACCTTTATATATGGTATGAAGTAATACGTTCGTTTCTTCAGACAAAGCTTCTTCGCTGAGAGTATGTTGGGTAGCTTGTTGGATGTTTTGCGTTGCTTTCTCTGCTGAAACTGATATACTTGTCACCAAATGAACATATTTATGTACTAGGAAAGTCACGTGCCTGCTGTCAACAAAACGCATTATGTAAATTTATAATCAGGGGTCGTAGTGCAAAGTGTGGTATTGGAGAAACAAATTACGTAACATTTACCGATATTTGACATTCTCGGTGGCCGCCATAACAATGTTACGTTTTCGAAACTAAGATGGAGAAAATAACTCTTACTCCAGGAGCTGTAAAGCGAGTTAGCATAATTAGTTGAACAGAAAAGATGGCAAAAATTTGAGCGTCCAACTATATGTTCCCTAGGCGCACTGTACCATAAAATCAACGGGTTGAGATCAAACTTACACCATAAAGGTAATTTTTGTTTATGACTGCAAATATTGGATCTAAAAAATGATCGCCTGTCTCCTTGGCTTTTGCTTCTGCCATCAAAATTAAAATTATTTTCCAATGAAATAATCAATGTTTTTACAAAGTCATTAAACCTGTAACAAAAATGGTATTTGAACATGCTGATGAAAAGTATGATAGCCATCTTTATGGTCTCATATGACCATAGCAACCATTTAAATCAATTAATTAGATATTTCCTTACGACAATAACAATATGAATATTCATAATCTTAAAATAAAAAGATAATTGAATTTGTCGGTTATGTATTAGAATAATACCATCAAAATTACACAAATATTGTAACTTACAATCACACATCCTACATGAACTTGCAGATAACAGATATGCGAGTCACTTTATCATCATACTTCTATAGCATCCATTTAGATGAGAACATTCCTCTGTGATTCATTCCTATGTGTAGACATAAATGGTACATAACTACTACATTGCCTGAAAACTATTCCCTAACCTGACTATCCAACCTGAGGTCAGTGGGCTCACGAAGCCAAAATTACATATCAGTGATGTGGGGCACACTGTTAAGGT